>NW_003298786.1:865336-874765 GCF_000151645.1 Tuber melanosporum
ACCTCGAAAACAAGTTGCCAAGAGGTCCTGGCGTTTTGTTCACCAGATGTCATACTCGAGGTGGTGCGGCTCGGGCCGTTTGCCTCTCGTCAAATTACTTTCATGAGCAGCGGTAGCTGGGCGTCTAAGCATAAAAAATATGTTAATACAATTTGGTGGTGAGTATTTGAATGGAGCTTACCTTGGTATGGGCACCGGTGGTCTCTGAGATCTAATAGGCACCATTTCCATTTCCATTTTTTTTTTTTTTTGTTCAAAGGCGGTTGGGTATGGTGGAGGGGGGAGAGAGACATTAATTTGATATTGGGGTGGGGGTGCAATGGGAGTTTGGTGAAGAGAGAAAGAGGTGTATGGGAGGAAGTGGGAAAAGAAGTTGGCTTTGACGTTGTGGCTGGAAGGTTGTAGAGACAGAAGGAAGGGAGGCAACCAGAGCTAAAGGCCGAGCGGTAAGGCAGAGACTACAGTGTGGGCTAGGAGAACGAGGCAAGGAAGAGACAACAGCTGGGGCTACCTGAGCTCCCCCTGATACAGACAAACACTAAGAAGAGTGTATAAGAAAAAACGTGAGGGTGCGTACCCCACGTCACGGCCATCGCAGACATGTGGTAACGCCAAGAGACGTTCTCAGAGCCGCGCGACCCATTTCCTCCATGCAATGGTTATCGCACATACAACAGACTTTATACTGTACCTGCACACTAGTGTTATTGCTGCTGGAAAGTCTTCTCTGAGTGACTATAGAGTTTTAAAGAATTTGGAGACGCACACAGCCGTCGTACCTGTGCGGATTAAAATTCAGTACATTTGAGTACACTAAGAGACGTTATATAGGGTACAGAATTTTAAGCCACACGGTCACTCTGACGCCATGAGAAGTTCACAGAGACATGCGACCAATTTCCTATGTGCAATCTTGTCACACATACGTCCAACTTTATACGGTAAATTAAGCTTAACGCTGCAGCAAGATTTCCTTACCATGTTTGTATATTTTTTGTTTATATGCAAAATTAAATTGAAAAGACAAGTCATATGCATTATGATACAGGTACTTGAACAGCGCCATAGTTGGATTTGAAGGCAGCAGACATCCACCATGAATTACGTATCCGTCCTACACCTATCCCACCAGACCCTCATCATTCGCAGAAGTTGTGGCCCCTGCGATTCGGGTGAGTAGCCAGTTATACATTCAATCTTCTGTTGAATCCGTATTGTTAACCATATTTGTAACAGTATCCTGGTAAAAATAGGCCTGCCTCACTGGGGGAAGGGTTTCCTGCAGCAGATCACCTACATCACGGTAACAATATACCAAGAGATCTAACGGGTCCTGCTGCACTGGATTTGACCACATCCAAATGTGCATCGCTTCAATACCTTCTATGAATATGAATTCCAAGCACGATAGTGGTTGTGTGGGATGCTGGCAAAGGAGCTGACTTCTTTCACCCGTGCCACCCAGCATATTGCGACTCCAGTGGACAGCTAGGTGTCTCAAAACCATGGCGCACAGTCTGTAAATGTGAAAGAAATCTAGCTCACGGATCTAACTCCAGACAGGTGACGAGGTTGCGAGTAAACTGTTTGATAGTCAGGTGAAGCTTCTACCAACAGCCTTTCTTCGCATTGTGTACCGATACCGCCAATGATCAGCGCAACACAAACAATACTGACCTTGCGTAGGCATACACGTAATGCCTTCCAATCCACATTTTCTTCATTAGTAAGTAGAAACGAGAATCTGGGCAGTAGTGAGGAGGTGAACTGACCTGTCAGATCGCTTGTTGTGCATAGAACTCCTTGCACCCTTGATTCATTAATCTGACACTTTTTTAGTTGTTGGCTCCTTATAAAAATTCCCGTCTTCTGGAACCTGTTCGGCACCTGTGACATTTTCAGCTGCAGGTTTCTTAACCAGATATCTTTTCGTACTTTTTATTGTACACCCCTCAACGAGATCTCTATTGTCTGGGGCCTCTTCAATAGCTATTACATTTTCGGCCACATGATCTTTAACCTTACATCCTTTGTTTGGAGGAGCTTAGTTTCGTTCATGCCAGAAATGAACAGATTTGTGTATTTAAAGACCGCCTGTTTCTACGATAGAAGAGGCAGACTTTGAAAGACAGTATTTCAATATACTTGGTTGAATGGTTACTTCGTTCTTCCTCAGTACAACCTCGAAGCCTCCTTTAGTTCACAGCTCTCACCTCATCTCTAGATGAGCAAGCCACCTGCCAACTATCATATCTATTACCAATAACAGGATTAGCACCTTGCGAACACGTTACATTTTTTTAATCTCTGCCAGTGGTTAAGAACCTGTCCCCAGATTTAGGCCTGATCAACCTATCGATATCCACCTCAGAATTCTAGCAGAGAGAAGCGGCAGAATCACCACACATTCGGCTTCATCTCAAATCAAACATAGAGTCTTTGATGACCAGCAGTGAGAAGCAAATCCCACGACAAGATCTTACAAGAAAGAGACAACGCCAGTACTCTGCTAAGGAGCTGGAAGAACCTGCAAACATGGGAGACACACAACCTCCAGGAGAATTCCCTTCTACTCCAGTAAAGAAGCCTTTCTTAGAACCTCTAATCGACCCTCAATCCAGTAGCAAATCAGACATGGCTAGTACAGGAGGAGGACCCTCTAGAGGAGGAAAGTCTCAGGCTCGGCCTGAAGAAGAGGAAGTACCCACAGTATTTGAACCTCCTAAGTTGAAACTCCACCTCACAGCAAAGTTTACAGGAGAAGGAAAAGACCTCAAACCTGAAGCCTTTGATTGATGGGCGATGAAACTCACACATAATCTTCTCCTGCAAGGGAAAGATGTGGAAGGCCCCACAACTAGACAATATATTGGATCATTCTGCGAAGGAAAGACAACTGACGCATACCACCAATGCTATAGGGAATACAGCGGAAAATTAAGATTACGAGGATCTACAGTTCACGATTACCGGAAAGGCTGATTCCAATCCTCTATCACCAACGACCTCTTAGACGATAAATTCAACCAGCTCCAGCAAGTTAACAGAATGCATGTCAAAAGAATGACAGATGTAGTTATGGATCTAATGATGTATAAGCACCCAACATAGAGGAGGAGGTAAAACTCCCGCGAGTGATGGTCTATGATGCTATGCATCCTACATTCTGGCAAGAGGTAGAACTACTCGCGGAAGACAACGATGAGATTGCGATAATCATTGCAAGAGCAAAACGAAAGGACGCCATCCTCTATAAAACTATGGCATGTGAGATAAAGGCATCCTCTAGCAGGAACAGCCAACCACAACACAAGTCCTCAAGCAACTCTGAAGACGATACTCTATAGTTTTTCACGAAGAAAACCAAAACCTCCAAAGAATCGAGGCGGCAGAAAGGAGAATGTTTTGAATGTAGAAAACAGGACACATGGCAAAGAACAGCCCTATGAAGAAAGAGAAAGAAAAGGCGATTAAGCAAGAAGCATCGGTCAACAATATTGAGAATGATAGTGATGATGCCTAATCCACGGAGTATGAGGAGATCCATATGGGGTATATCGATGTGGAATGCAACCATGTCGGACCTCCAGCTACATTTAAAGCACACACCGCCCTGGAAGTGACAATTCTGATCAATGACAAGAAGGCTCGAGTCCTATTCGACACTGGCACGATCGGAAGAGATATGATCCATAATGCCTTTGTCTCTATCTATGAACTCCCAACTCGAGACCTTTACCAACCCATACTAGTCAACATGGTAGTAAATGAATCACGATCTACAAGCCATAAAACCTGCAGTACAACTATTCGACTTGGGTCTGCCATCCTATCCCCCCAGGAAATGCTTGTCGGAAACTTAGCCAAATATGATGCCTTGATAGGGATGCCATTCCTGAACAGCCATAAAGCTATAACCAGATGTGGGGAATCAACCATCGATTTCCCAGATCAGAAGGTCACAGTCTCATGCAAACCAATAAGCGGCGAATACCGAGCCACAGTTTGTGAAGCAACTACCTAACGCCTATTGGATGAATACTCTGATGTATTCCCTGATTAGATTCCCGAAGAACTACCGTCTATGAGAGAAGTAAACCAACACATCTGTCTCCGAGACACGTCTAATCTTAAAAACCAACCTTCCTACTCAATCCCTGAAGCATACAAAAACCAGCTATGTAACTTGATAAACTAACAACAAAGAAGAGGAGTCATCTACCAAGCGGAAGCACTAGGTGCCGCACCTATGTTTGTCCAACCCAAAGCAGATGGCAAAAGAATCCGCACCTTGATTGACCTCTAACTATGAAATGAAAAGACAGTTATGGACAGCTCCGCGATCCCAAATCAAACCTAGATCCTGAATACAGTTGGATGGGCTAGATTCCAAAGCAAGATTGACATAAGCAATGCCTAATGCGAGACACGGTTAGATCTGGAAAGCGAACGCTATAACAGTTTCAAAACACCTTTCAGAAGTTTCATTAGTCGAGTTATGTTACAAGGTGATATGAATGCGCCCGCCATCTTTATGCGAATTATGGAAAACCTCCTAAACATATACCTTCACTATTTTGTGTGGGTTTATATCGATAATATTCTCATTTTCTCGAACTCTAAAATAGAACATGCCTACCATCTAGGTTTGGTTTGTACCAAACTAAGGGAAGCTAGGTTCTATGCTAGCAAGAGCAAATCAATCCTATTTGCCAATAAACTCGATATCCTTGGACATGGGATAGATAATGAAGGAATACACACTGCCCTCAGAAAGATATCATGTTTAACGGAATGGACAACACCCTGAAATCAGAAGGAACTCATGCGATTCTTAGGACTAGTCCACTATATCTCCCTGTTCATACCACGCCACGCCACTGTGACAGTACTGCTCACAGACCTTACCGGCAATGCAGCATTTGTCTAGACCCACACTCATGACCAAGCCTTTACCAACATCAAGGGATTGGTTAAAAAAGCCAATGTTATACGACCTATCGGCTACAGCAAACAAGACCCGATATGCTTGATTACGGAGATATCAGACATTGGAGTTGGAGTGTGGGTTGGACAAGGAGCCTCTCATGAAATGGCAAGACCAGCAGCATTATACAGCAGGAAGTTTACTAATTCCCAGATGAACTATAGAATGACAGACCAGGAAGCCCTTGCTGTGATTGATCCTCTCGCCACTTTCAACCACATACTGATGGGCAACCCCTTCACTATTGTTACCGACTACCAACCTCTCACTAATCTTAAGACAAAAAAGGTACCAGGAGCCAGTAGAATACGGTGGATAGGCGAGATCAGCAAATACAATGCAAAAATTATCTATACTCCTGGAAGAATGAACTATTTAGCTGACGCTCTCTCCCGCCTTTATGAGAATCAACAACTTACAGACCCTCCTCTTGTTCATGACCATACAAGACAAAGCGAAGACAGCCCTGACGACACCTCCCATGAACAAGAACCATCGATAGCTACCACCAGCTCTACCACTCCCTCCAAACCTTTCTCTTACACCATGTACAGAGCTGCCAGAACAGAACGAGGAAAGAACATTGTTGACGATTGGAATGACAATTGCTCCCTCCACAGCACACCTCCTCATGAGTTTGAACTAAGCGGACTCCACTGGTCCTATGGGTATCTCAATACCTGCCCCTTCCACCGGACTAAAATTAAATTCGGCAACTGATTCCAGCGACCGTACCATATATCGGCTGACGATTCCAAAAACAATACTTTTGACACCGCAGAAGGAGCAGAAGAAATAATGGATGAAGATGGATCAACCCAACTTCCCCTTACCGTTAATTGTACCCCAAGACATTACCAAGGTCTTGAAGAACTCGAACAAGCAGCAGCCAACGTGGATGCAATATCCTACCTACACCCTTTACAGTCAGCACCGCCATCATCTCCTCCCACAATCAATTCACGACCACTATATGGTGGACCCTTGCGAGTATACAATAATGAAACCATTGTTTCTGTCATACCTCCTACAATTCCTGAGCATTACTGATAGCTCTATGAAACCGTTGAAGAAAAGGAAGCTCCTATTGAACAAACAAGAGGATCTCTCATTGAGGATGAACGAGATGTTAGATCGACTACAGAAGAATTAACCTCCTCATGCAGAACCTACATGATAGCAGGATATCGCCATGACCCGATCAACTTCAATTCTATTGATAGCTCCAGACATGGAGACCTCGCCCCCTACAACATATCCAATGGAATGGTCTATACCAGCACCCATTACGGTGAACATTACTTATACATCCCGAAAGGCCCTATGTTCAATGGAATAACTATTAGAGAATATGTCATTTCCAAAGTCTACAACAAAGAACACCATTGTGTGGAACGGAACCTCCAATAAGACTCAGAATATGTTTACTGGCTTGAAAGGGAAAAGGACTTCCGCGATTTCATCAAACTATGTAAGCTCTGTAAGGCAAATTAGGAACGAATACAACTACTGGAAGGGAAAGTGCAGACCCTCCAAATACCATGGGAAATATTCGAATCCTATGCCATCGATTTCACAGGGCCATTCAGCAAGTCTACCGAATATGATACTATCTTGGTAGCTGTGGATCAGTTTTCCGAATACACATAGCTCATACCAATGAAGGTTACCGATACCTCTAAAGACACCTGGAATAACCTGCAACGATACCTATTTACCTCCTATGGGTACCACTTATCTATTGTCAGTGATGCTGATCCCTATTTTACTGCCAGATTCTAGAAGCAAACCTTTACCTCCCTCGGAATCAACCATATTATGGCTACTCCTAAATATCATGAGACTAATAGTCAAGCAGAATGAGAAATCCACGAAGCTAAGACCGCAATTAGGAATATGATCAATGAATCAGAAACCAACTGGGAACTAGCCCTCAGTGAGCTCGCCATATATATCATTACTGGATAATCAGACACCTTGGAAACGTCTCCGTACAAGGCAATCTTCGGCCACCAATACCCCCTACTACCTACAACTCTATTTAAGAGCTCCTCTGTCCCTGCCACCAATGACCACCTAAACCGCCACCAAGCAATTCAGAATGATGCCTTCCAAGCTGTTAAAGCTGCCCGATCCCGAAGTACCACTACTGCTCAGAAGCGACCACGCAAATATATCTCTATTCCACCAGGTGATATGCTCATAGTACATGGAACCATGTTCATTACCGATGTTAGATGCAGTAAGAAACTACAACCCTGATGGCGGGGACCTTTCAAGGTCTTATCCTTTGACAAGCATGCAGAAAGCTACACTGTCCAAATGGATAAATGCATGTACCGCCGCAATAGTGCAGTTTTTCACACCTCTGGCATCACGTGATTCCACCCAAATGACGACTCCAAGTTCCCGGAAACAATCCACTCTCGACCTGCACCTATCATCATTAATAAAAAGAATGAATGGGAAGTTGAAGAAATCCAAAACCACCATCCTTGGCATGTAAATGCTTAGTTCCTGGTCAAATGAAAAGGATACCCAAGGAGGGAAAACTGCTGCGAACCACTTGAAAGACTAGAGCACACTATGGATATGGTAAATAACTGGTGGAAAGACAACATCCCAAACGAATCCCTCCTTACAACGATCAATTATATCACCATGTGCTGGACACCTACGATGCCAGAGACTGAGCGATGGCAGATGGAACTCGAAGCTAGGAATTGGGTTTAGGCTCCATACTTTGAGTCGGAATTCCAAAACATTGATGAGGAAAATCACACTATGGAGCAGGCTCTCGACAACCTTATCTGATGACCATCAACCATCCGAATAGCATAACGATGTCAAACTATGTAGAACACAATATGAGGCTGTGATGACAGATTATTAGACTGTAGTTGAACCGTGATATTTTCCAACTTGAAGACTACTTCGAAATCCTGCGGATAAACTACTGTCCTGATTGCGATAACTCTTGGGTTGATGTACAGCATGAATCAGGTATTCATGACTACTGTGATCTGCATTTCTTTGAGTCTAAATGTTTTCTTAGGGTTTCTTCTTGTCCTTGGTATGACACTTATGATGAAGAGCTGATAGCAGAAACTAAAGCCTTTAGTTTCTCAGACTCCGCTTTTGATAATTGTTAGGTTTTGTTCGTTTAAACAGTTGTTTTGCTTCGGGGAATGTACCCAGTATGGGTACTTGGTTATTAGTTTTGTTTTATGTTCTGTTTTGAGTATTGCTTTGATACTTAGTTTGGTTTTGTGTTATGTTTTAAGTATCACTTTGATACATGGTTTGTTTTAAGTATCATTTGATACTTAGTTTTGTTTTGTATTATGTTTTAAGAATCACTTTGATACTTTATTAGTTTTACCAAAGTGTATTGATTGATACCTTTAATTAGTTTCGTTCATACCAGACATGAACAGATTTGTGTATTTAAAGACCGCCTGTTTCTACGATAGAAAAGGCAGACTTCGACAGACAGTATTTCAATATACTTGGTTGAACAGTTACTTCTTTGTTCCTCACTACACCCTTGAAGCCTCCTTTAGTCCTCAGCTCTCACCTCCTCTCTGGAAGAGTAGGCCACCTGCCAACTATCGTATCTATTAGCAATAACGTGACTAGCATCTTGCGAACTCGTTACCCTACTTAACACTCAGGTTCATAATATCTCCTCACAAATTGCCAATATTTGCCACTCCAAGATTGGCCCTATCGACTCTAAAAGTATACTGGTAAACTCTGTTACCTGCTTTCAGTCATATATCAGTGATCTAACTGTCAGGCTAGTTGCTAGCCTAATCCTACCATCCCAACCACCTATGTTAGCCCACACTGCCCGACTCCACTGACCATCCAGAAAGGCTAAGAAAACAGCTACCTAAATCGAGCTCCCACCTTCCCCATATTATCACCTAGAGCGTATGCGGCCTATTATTACCGAGATATTTCCAATTATGATACCGTAATAGGCACATACCGGTGCGGCTCTCTTACCTTTTAGCACTGTCCTGAGAATACGGGTAGCTGAGTAATAGAGGTGCAGGAAGTACCTTCACCCTGCTGAGCTTCTCCCAGGCACTCCTGATTGAGACAACCCCCTCCCCGAGACTGTTGCAGCTCTTCTACTCTGATGCTGCTTCATTACCACTTTTCAATAGTAATAGGAAAAAGGGAAACATGAACTTGTCAATTGTGTAAGTTTGGAAAACCGTCCCTAGGCCGGCTGGTCCTTTCGCACCTCTCCTACTGCCTGCCACTGCGAGAAGACTATTTAATCTAACAATATCCCCTGCCTCTCAAGATCAGGGCAATCTCATAGCAGCCTTCTCAGACATTGTGGCAACAGTCTGTAAAGAGGCCAGCTGCTCTCACCTGAATGCCCTTATAGTGTCGTTATCGGAACACGATGGTCATGCTGGCTTGCA
>NW_003298786.1:874814-876581 GCF_000151645.1 Tuber melanosporum
CTCTCCTCCCACAACAAGAAATCTTAACAGGTGGGAAACAATTACTACTTTGTTTTTTCTCAGTACCCAATGAGAGACAACTTGCTATCTACTCACTTTTAGTCTCACTACTGCTTGACTACCAAGACTTCCTCTTGGGGATACCAAGAGAGAGTATCCACTATGTCAAGGAAATCCAGTTCCTCAGGGCCCATATGCTGGTCCAAGACAAGCAAATATGGCTCTTTAAGGCAAATACCTCATCTAGCGCTATGGTCACCCTTGCAGATATGAAGATGATAATTTGTAGGACAGTCCTCTACTCTTTTGAGTATTGGATCGATTGGGCTTTTTCCGCCAACAGATTCACTCAATGCAAAAACCAACGGAATTATGACCACCTAGCAGCATGTATGACTGGCCACCCAATTAGTCCCATATGTACCTTCAGCCACATTATGGTAGGTCACTACCGCAAGACCCAGTCATGCCCCCAAGGAGGCAACCTCTTGCCAGTTGCCAACTTCTATATCACCTCTGTCTCCTACTACCCTAACTATGCCTCTACCTACTCAGACTACTATTAGTCATGTCTGCAACCTCTACAACCCTCATGCCTTCAGCAGTGTCCCCTCCTCTGTAGGAGGAAGAGACGAATATAGAGGTCGATGGAGGAGAGGATTTTTCTTTAGGACTAGTACAGCTCCAGTGCCTTACTCCTTCCTTGAATTAGGGAGATCGTCTCTCCCGTAGAGCCCCATTTACCTTCCCTTTCACCAACCTATTTACAAACCCAAATTGAAGCTTCCCCTTGTCCTATACCCCATCATATTATCCAGGAGCAAGCCTCTTTCAATCTCAGATGGAGGCAACTCATACCCATTTGTCCAAACCACTAGTGGGCTTGCCCTAGTAATGAACATTGGCTACTCCATTCCCCCCTCTTGCCTAGTTTCTATTACCCCTTCTCAGAGCAGTAACTCTTTCTCAATTATTTCACCCGACTCTTTCAGAAGCTTCAGTGTATTTCTTTCTGCTTTTAATGGCTTGGTTGCTTTACTCTCCCCTCTTGCCCTTGTAGCACTTCAAGACTGTCCTTATTTCATGGAAAGTATCCATACTTTGCCTGTTTTAAGTCTTTTACCTTTAGTCTGCATTGGGAGAGACCAGTTGTGGCAGTTTTTATTCTAAAATCCATTATTGATGTTACTTTTTTACTTCCTGGTTTTTTGACAACTCTACCCTCATGGCAGTAGATGTCTACACCCTATCTCGCCTTCTTGACAACTCCCATATGATATTTAGAGTTCTCAAATTTTACTCCCTTGGGACGTTTACATTGCTCTACCACACTGTCTCCACTGAAGAGGTATTTCCTGATCTCAAATTTCCAACCTTAGTAGGCTGAGATTTCAACCTTCTCTACCTACAATTGTACTCTGACTGACCTGCAAGTAAAAGAGAAGTCCGTACCTCCTACCTCAATGCCGACCCCCTATAGTAGTGCTATTTCACACCCCTTAATACCACCGTGGTGTATATACATTGTTTGTTAGGCAACCTCATATGCCTTAGTTATTGACCTGGCTATCTCCAATGTACACCTCTCCCGTATTGTGAAATCTTAGGACTATTCCTCCAGTCAACAGAATCTGACCATATCCCAATATCTACTATACATTGCTCACCTGTACTCACCCTACTTACAAGTTGTACCACACTAGTAGGCTACTAATTACTCTCTCTTATCCGATAATCGTTAAGCAGCCCCGTTTGTGTAACCTATCT
>NW_003298786.1:876731-907965 GCF_000151645.1 Tuber melanosporum
CGAGGCACACAACTATGAAACGTCCCTGCATCTGGTTGAAAGCATAGTGGTATGACTCCTAGTCCACTACCAGAGGAATCCGGCACACTAGCACTAAGGAGCAACCTGCCTCCCCTTCGGATAATATCTGAACCACTGCCACACTAGTCCAGACCGCCTACTTCAGGATACTTAAATACGCCAAGAAGGAACACGGAGTATCAATCATACAGTCTACAACCCGCGGAAATGTATGGACACTGAAAAGGTTCGCATTTGGTAAGCTACCTAAACATTACCTGTCTGTGCCTCATTCAACCTCTTTGACCAAACTGAATAATCCATTACTCTCCTACCTTTTCCCACCCAAACCCCCTGCATTCCCCCCACCTATCCTGCTGGCCTTTAATAACTCCCCCTATCTCTTGGTAGAAATGGTTCCCCTCGCTCTCTGCTTAATATCTCTTTCTTTGGTACCTGGTACTGAGCTTATCCCTTATCCCATGTGGAAAGGAACCGTTACAACTTGCTCCTTCCTTTTAATTAACCTCCTCTCCTCTGAGTATCGTTTGGCCTCTACGCAACATTGCTTAAGATGATAAATAGAGCATTGCTAGAAATGGCCGGAAAGGCCACATACAACACACTTGTGTTATTCTGTATTATTGTCTTCCTGGAAACAATCTCCCACATCTTAGAAAGGATAATGGCAACTTGACTCTCTCCTCTGGTAATGGTTCTTGGCCTGCTCAATCCACACTAGTGGGGCTTTCTTTCAAGCCTCACCACCTTCAATGAATGTACTACCTTTACCCATGAGGTCTAAACACTTTAGCTCTAGTAGCTCTTGGCCCCTATCTTATTCCTTTATATCAAAAAGGAATTGGAAAATGCCCACCCTAATGACCTCTTCTATTTGTTGAGCTCCAAGAGCATTCCCTCATATCTCTGCTCCTGGACCAGGTTCTTGCTAAGAGGCAGACATCGCCATCTCATCTTCCCACAATTCCTGCTGTTATTTAAGCCGGTCTAGGCTGTGACTCTGCAAGAATCCCCCATCTCGCTGCTTTTTTTTGTCCTTTATGTCTCATCTCTTTACTTCCCAATCTGGCGGTGCCTGATTCTCTCTTAGGTAGACAGCCTCTTAGTAACCGTAGCCTCTAATTCATTCAGAAGAAATATACACATCTTCCAGCATCTTGTGAAGATGCTGAGTCAAAGTGAAGAAAGGTTGGACATCTCATTCTCTGTTCCCAAAACAGAGCTCCTATACTAGTATACCCTCTGACAGAAGATCCTCCACTCCACCCTCCCAATCATTATATATTGCTTACTCTTTCATCTCTCAGGTCTGATCAGGTGGCTTGGCTACAAGTTTGAGCCTGCCATGTACTCACTCTACTAGACGACCAATACCCATTTCTAGTAGCGCCTGGCATTGACCCAAGGCGCATTCTCCATGCTGAACATGCTGTCAGGCACTGAAAAGGGGCTAGCTCCCTTCCTCAGCTATCATTTAGTTTCCTCGCTTCTGGCGCCCATCCTGCTCTATGGCACCAATATTATTTCCTCTATCGCGTCTACGATGGACCATTTGGCTGTCTTCTGGAGATACGTCCAGAGATAGATAGCTAACTGCTTAAGGAAACCCCTACCAGTATCCTCCCTTACGTATTTGCTCTTCCTCTGATACAATCACTCTTTGAATACCAACAGTACCTACCAGGCCTTCAGATGCTCTGTCTGTGACTCATATTAAACTGAGCCACATCCAGGCTTCACTCTTCCTTTCTGACTACCTCAGCTTTCAGCCCACTACAAGATCGCTGCCTGCTTATATTAGGACATATGACAATCTACAGGCATTTCAACTGGAGAACCCCTCAATCTACACCCACTGTAAGGATATATCTTCTATTACATACTATTGCCTACAGGGTTGTCAGACTTGTAGGTCATCTCCTCAGTGTTCTCCAGGTATCTGATATCCTCCTCCATGGACTTTTATCCCCAGCAACTCCAGGCGATCTCCTATTGCTTGCCATCAAAAAGGCTGTAGGCTGCTACTCCTCAATACCTGTGTTAGATAATACCTACCCAGTTCCCACTACATGTACTCCCTTATGCTAATGCTCTACAGTTTCATTCGCCTTTGCAAATTCATGGCAGGATGCATCTATCAGATGAGGACGATGAAGATTTACCTCGCTGTTGCCTGCTGCTGGTAGGACCCTCATACTCCCAGTATATGTTCTTACTATGGGATGGAGATTGAGAAATTCCTCTATGCAATCTTTAATAACCCTTGCTGCTAACAGGCCTTGAACCTGCCGTACCAGGGGTCAAGAGTCTCTACACTGAAAAGCCACTGGGGTAAACTCTGGCCCATCTTGGTGGCCTGGTCATCTACAACTCTGCTACCACAATTGGTTTTCCCTCCAAAGTACATGCTCTCAGGAATCGTACCTCACCTACTTGCTCCAGTAATATAATGGCCACACTAGCTGTCTCTCCATCCTCTCAGTTAGTTCCAAAGTTGAAAAGATGTCTATGGTTTTATTTTCACAGTAGTTAGGTTTCCTTTATCTTCGTTTAAAGGTTTCCGTTTATGATTAGTGTTGTGCATTTTTGCAATATCCACTGTTCACGATAGTTGGAAGCCTTTGTTTGGTTTCTTCTATTTAAGTTTCCTTTGAGATTAAGATTTTGTTTACACTATAGCTAGTAATGCATGCTAGTTCTTATACCTTAACAAAAAATACATGATGATAAAAACTATCAAAATTAATAACCTCAGGTACACCACACTTCATTACCCCTATTTTCTTCCCACATAGCTTGACAATATCATGGTCAACCATGGTGGTCTATCTATCCTCCCCTCTGCCCCTTGGAAGATGCCTATCAAGTGGTACCATTTTTCTTCAACTTCCTCTCTCACCTTTGTCTAGCTTATTCTCGGTTCGCTTGATGATGGAGGTATCAGGGCATCGCCCGGTAGTCCTCTCTTGCTTACTAGGCATGCTTAATTTTGGTATGGTCAACCTCTTCTCTTTGCTTCTGGTCGATACTGGTAGTAGTAGAAGTCTTTCTCTCCATTTGCAAAATCTCCATTAGGGAACACCTCAGCTTGCAACTTCGGTGTCTTTCTCGCTGTGAAATTTGATCTTACCCACCTGGTCTTTTGTTTCAAGTTGCGGTCATCTTCCTACTATCACCCTTCCCGTTCCTATCTGCTAGTGGGATACCCTCCACTAAGTAAAGCTATTACATCCAGAACAACAGACGACTTAGGAGACCCAGTAGTGCGGTAACAGTTTGCTTTCTATTGTTGAGACTGCTCTGCTGCAGTGAAAGTGTTCCTTCAACCCACTACTTTGATTCGGTCAGCTTGTAATATACAGTCTTCTCATCTTTGGTTAGTATCCTACTCTTTCCTCCCTCCACCGGACGTTATTGTGAGGTTTTGGCCTGCTGTCTGCCAGCAGTTAATCTTTGTCTAGCACCCTACTGCTAGATAACATCGCTACTGCTAAATCATACACTCCTTGGCTATTGTACTAAGGCCTCTCTTCTTGATTAGCTGGTCAAGGTATTGTACTACATCTGTGGCACAGCTGGTTGGGGGTGTCTTAGCTGTATACTCTTTAATAGTTGTCTACTTTGTAAGTAGTTCTGTAAAAACGGCAGACTGGTGGTTCAGTCAGCTGTGGTTACTATCCTTTCTGGCCATCACGGGTCTTGTAGTATATGGGTAGAGATTTTACATATACTTTCCTGCTTTGCTTGCTTGATTTCCTTCCTGTTGGCTACTTGTAGTTAGTTAGTGGGGCTTCTTTCAGGTGAGGAAACTTCTTAGGTATTTGGTTGGCTTCTAGGAGAGAACTATACGCATTCTGGTCATTACCTCTACCAACTGGAAAACTGAGTTCAGTTGGAATTCTTAGAGCTACTCGGCACACTAACTATGGTTGGAACGCCGATGGGAAGACGTGGCTTCTCAGGATATGGTTACCGCTAGTTGACCTCATCATATGCCTTTTTGTATACGGAAGCCAAAGAGGAAACAAGTGAACATTCCACTTTAACCGCTACTGCGTAGTAGAGGATACGAGTACACTTCTGTTGTGACTGCTACTTTGTTGTATATAAGACCCACGCTCTCGCCTGTAGGAAGCGAAGCGAGAGATAGAGAGAGTACCGAAGAGCATTGCCAGGGTCAAGCGGAGCAAATCGAGCATTGTGGAAACATCTTAAGCATTGTACTGTTTTTTGAGTGACTCGTCTTGGGCGTTATCCCTTGTTCGAAGCATCAGTATTATCGCCAACCATTCTCACCATAGAAGATTTCAAACAGGTTATGAGCCTGGGTTGACGCTTACCTGGTAACACGGCCGATAATACTTCGAACAATAACAAAACTCCTATCAACGATCTCTATCCACCACGATCTTCCTCCGTTACAGAATGTCTAAGTCGACTGGCAACGAAGTCAATGTCCTGGCCTCTCTTGAGATCAGGACCCTTTCAAGGGCGACCGACTACCGTGAGTGGCGCTTGGCGGTTATTGACATCTTGGCAGAAAAAGGCTATTGGGTAATAGTTTCTGGGAAATCTAAATCCCCAGCCGACACTGCCACAGGGTTGTCAATCACTATGTCTGCCACCCTAGCCGCTTCAAGCAGCAACAGCTCCGCTGAAGCCGTCAGTAAGTGGGAGCTCAAGGCTTCCAAAGCACGTGGTATGTTGGGTCGATTACTGCACACCGCACACAGAGAACCTTACGCCGAAGTTCGCGACCCAAAGGAGCTATAGGACAAGCTCGAGAAGCCTTACGCTGGAAAATATCAGGCCCGCATGTCGTTCCTTCGCGAGGAATTGTTGAACGTAGAGTATGGCGGCGGCGATAATGATCTCGTCGACTATATCTCTAGTCTAGAAAGGCTCTTTGACCAATTAGCGGCAGCGGATGAAGTGCAAGCAGAGAAGGATAAAATGTACCTTCTACTCTCCAGGCTCCCGCTACCATACCACCCATTTCGCACCTCTGTCTGGAATGACTCTAGATATGACGAGACCTCGTATGACAAGATTTGCGATCGCCTAATCCCTGAACATCCGCACCTTACCAAGGGTGACGCCAGGATGGAAAGCACCAACGCTTTCTTGGCTGAAGGAGATAAGAAGGGTTACGGAAGGAAGGGTCAGGGTCAGGAGAAAGGTGTTAGCAAGGATACATGCTTTCACTGTAAAGAGAGGGGACATTGGGTGAGAAATTGCCCAAAGAAGCAACTGGTTAAGAGGAGGCCTGGCCTGAACCAGAACCAAAGCACTAACACTAGTAGTGCCGTAGCAAATAGCTTGCCAAAAGCATGGACCGCCATGGACAAAAATCAGCCACGACTGGCCGGTCGAATTTGATCTTAGATTCCGGAGCCTCACATCATATGATCTCAGATCGCGCTCAGTTCCTGAAAATGAGGCAAATCGAGACACCAATCTCAGTTGCAAACAGAGCCACCATGATAGCCAAGGGAGAAGGCGAAGTACTGCTGAATCTGTTAGTGGATGGGGCCAAGAATCAAGTACAATTAAAGAATGTTTTTTACATACCAGAGATGGGCAGTACCGGACTTGTATCAGTTCGCTGTGTTGAAGCTGCTGGAGGTGTGATTACCTTTGCCGGCGGCAATGTAAGGATTGCCAATGGCCTAGAGGTCCAGGTGTGGCTAAACTACAGCACAATGCATATGTCCTTCAGACGGCAAACCCTATTGTGGCAAATTGGACAACCGAAATGATCGCCCAACGTGCCAAGATTGAAGAAAAACATGGAACACTTTTCGATTGGCACTGCCGCCTGGGCCACACAGGTTTTGACAAAGTCCAGCAACTTGTGGCACATCACCCCAAGATGGTCATTGATAGAACCCGCGCCAACCCCACCTGTGTTAGCTGTGTTACTGCCAAGCTAACCCGGAACCCAAATTCCTCTCCCACTACCCGTACCACTACTGCACCTTTGCAACTGATCCATTCTGATCTCGCCGGTCCTATGAGAACTAACTCACTCGGAGGTGCGCTCTACTACCTTCTATTCATTGACGACTACTCCCGCTATACTATGGTGTACTTCCTACGGCAGAAATCAGAAACGTTTTCCAAGTTCCAGGAATACAAGGCCTTAGTAGAGAACTATTATAATCAGAAAATTACAGCTCTGAGAAGTGACAACAGTGGAGAATATACAAGTCACCAATTTGCAAAGTTTCTCCTCGATTCTGGAATTTCCCACAAGAAGACCGCACTGTACTCACTAGGACAGAACGGTGTCAGCGAAAGGGCCAACCGTACATTGGTTGGCAGAGCAAAGGCAATGATGCATGAAGGTAAAACCAGCGATAACCTTTAGGCAGCAGCAATGCACACCGCTGTCTATCTCAACAACCGGTCACCCACTATCACAAGGAATAAAACTCCCTACGAGCTATGGACTGGACAGCAGGAAGACCTTTCTCGCCTTATACCTTTTGGGGCACTTGCAGTTTACCATATCCTAAAAACAAGGCGAACGAAGTGGCAGAGCAGTGGAGAACAGTGTAAGGTACTAGGATATGAGGGAACAAACCAATAAAGGGTTATAGCAAGAGGAAGAATTATAATAACCAGGGATATCCAAAAGGTTAAGGGACTTAGAAACACAGAACTGGGGAATACAGAAGCAGTGGGAGAACCAGTAGAGGATCTCGCTTGTAAAATTGACTTGGGAGATCCAGGTACAGAGTCCGAGGAGGATACTGAGAGTACCAAAGGATCAGCGATCCCGGTCCCTCTGACACTGGCTTCTACCCGCTCCCGCCATGGAACCGCTGGGAAATTTACTTCTACCCGATTCGGGCATGAAGCATTACTGGCCACGGCACGCACACTGGACCCCGACGAACCATCCTCCTACGTAGAGGCGCTCAGCTCACCACTTGCACCTGAATGGAGTACAGCAATCCAGAAAGAACTGAACTCGATTACAGAAAACCAGACCTGGAAATTGGTCACATTAACTAAAGGGAGAACTCCGGTAAGATGTCGCTGGACCTTTAGGGTCAAGCGGGGAGTGGGCAGTGCAGTTATTAAGTACAAAGCTCGCTTGGTCGTCAAAGAATTCACCCAATGCTATGGTATTAATTACTTGGAGACGTTTGCCCCAGTGGTGAAACTCACATCCCTCCGCATTATTGTTAATCACCGGTGTATACCGATGATCTGGCTACGGTGTTTGTGGCAAGGTGTTCATTAGGGAGACATGTCTGGTCGTTTGGGAATAGTGAGAATTGTGGCAATGTGGTACAATCACCAGAAAGGGAAGGAATGTGCGCAGGCAAGTGAAAATAGAGAAAGTGAGAACTGAGCACTATGTATTGGTGATGTGATTGCGGTAGTAGACGTTGTAAGTTTTAGAAAGGACAGGGTGGAAGTTATGTAAAATGGTAGACATGATGTAATAGCGTCAGAACAGACACAGATAGTGAGTACGGTTATTTGTACTTAAGGGCAGCCATGGCCCCAGATGTTTTGAGAAAAGTGAGCGGCAATACAGGATCAGATTCTACCCCAATTATTATTTTCATCACGCATCATCCTCGCTCTCGCTGCTACCCGAGATTATGAAGTTGATCAGACCGACATCAAAAGTGCATACTTTCTGGCCAAACCTGACAAGGAGATATACATGGATATCCCCGAAGGCTTGATTATGAAGCTGGATACTGGCCAGGAGAGGAAGGTATGCAAGTTACTAAAAGGACTATATGGATTGAAGCAGTCTGAAAGAATGTGGAATCAAGAATGGGATAAGCTCTTAATTGGAACATGCGGATTCACCAGAAGTATAGAGGATCACGCGGTATACTTCAAGAAGAAGGGTGAAGACTATTGTTGGGTACTAATCTGGGTTGACGATGTCCTATGGATCGGACCTCAAGCCATGGTGGACGAAGCTAAAGCACAGTTGGCCCAAAGGTTCCCTGTCAGGGACCTGGGCACAGCTCACTTCTTCCTTGGAATAGAAATTATAGGAAACCGGGACCTACACCAAGTCACCCTAAATCAATCGGCTTATATAAAAAAGATCCTTGACTGATTCAGCCTCACAGAGACACACACCGTTTTGACACCTCTAAGTCCGGGAAGTAAATTGGAAGCAACTTGGAAGAATTCAGACAAAGAAGCAGATGAAACGGTATACCGGAGTATGATCGGAAGCCTGATGTACCCTATGCTTTGTACTCAGCCCGATATCGCGTTCTCAGTTGGTACACTGAGTAGGTATAACAGCTTGCCGAGAACCACTCACATGAACGCTGCAAAGCACCTACTCCGCTATGTTAAAAAGACCTCACACTTGGGACTACAGCTCGGCCCCTTCCTAGTCCGAGATCCCTACCCCGTAGTCTACAGCGACACCGACATGGCCGTTGATTTGGATACATGCAAGATCACTGGAGGATATGTGTGCGTCCTGACAGGAGAAAACGCACAAGGTAAACCCGTACAGTCAGCAGTATCGTGGTCTAGTAAGACACAGCAGACCGTTGCCCTATCTTCTACCGAAGCCGAATATATGGCACTTACTCAGGCAGCCAAGGAAGCCATATGGGTGTCACGATTTATCAACGAATTGCCGAACGGACCAGGAAATGAGAGAAGTATCGCTAAGCCACCAGCACTGAAGATTCGCATCTATGCAGATAATCAGAGTTCGATCGCGCTAGCTGGAAATCCCGCATTCCACGCTCGGACAAAGCACATAGCGACCCAGGAACATTACGTTAGCGAGAAAGTAACGAGCAGGGAGATTGATTTGGAGTACCTCTACACCGGTGACATGATTGCGGACTGCCTGACGAAGAATCTCAGCCGTGAGCAGGTGGAGGGATTTCGTGCCGTGATGGGTTTACGTTAGGCAGAACTGGAGTGGGGAGGGCTGGAGAGGATGGAAAGCGGGGGAATGTGGACTTGAACTTATTTTTTTTTTTTACTACATTGTTTTTCTTTCGCCTTGGTTAGCATGTCTCACAGAGTGGGAGTGTTGGAATTCTTAGAGCTGCTCGGCACACTAACTATGGTTGGAACGCTGATAGGAAGACGTGGCTTCTCGGGATCTGGTTACTGCTGGTTGACTTCATCATATACCTTTTGGTATATGGAAGCCGAAGAGGAAACATGTGAACATTCCACAATGACTGCTACTGCGTAGTAGAGGACACGAGTACACTTCTGTTGTGACTGCTACTTTGTTGTATATAAGACCCACGCTCTCGCCTGTAGGAAGCGAAGCGAGAGATAGAGAGAGTACCGAAGAGCATTGCCAGGGTCAAGCGGAGCAAATCGAGCATTGTGGAAACATCTTAAGCACTGTACTGTTGTTTGAGTGACTCGTCTTGGGCATTATCCCTTGTTCGTAGCATCAGTATTATCGCCAACCATTCTCACCATCAAACATTTCAAACAAGTTCATTGCCCTCACCGTGTGTTCATTTGGCCCGGTACCAGACTGGATTAATGGCAGCAAATTTCTCATGATCCTGGGAGTAGGCGTAATATTGATGCTAAAGCTAGCACTGAATGCCATGTTGTTGTATCTTAAACAAGGAATTAATGAATGATAATATAAAAATAAAAGTGAAGCAAAGGATCTCCACTATACCATGATTTATTGCCTCTAATTTACTTCCATATAGTTTGGCAACACCACAATCAACTATAGTAGGCCATCTACCCTGCACTCTATACACTCCATAGTTTCCATCTGGAGGTATAGTTTCTGCTTAACAGCCTCTCTGATATTTGCCTAGCTTATTTTCTCTTCACTTAATGTGGGAGTTATCTGGACCTCATGCTGTAGTCCTGTCTAGCTTGTGGGACTCGCTTTACCAACCTACCTCTCTAGCTCCTCAATGGTTCCCACCCAGTGGTATGTTTCTCTTGACTAGTCTCGACCACATTTACCTGATTTGTCTTCCATTCACTTGATGCAGGAGTTATCTGGGCCTCACTGTAATGATCGCTCTTTGGATAGTTAGTTCTTTGGCGATGGGGAATGATACTTCTCTTCTTCTGTCTCTTTCCCTGGTCTGACGACATCACTAGGCCTCTGCCTACATTACTAATCGTACAAGACATTTGTCTTCTATCCTGAACGCCTATCGTAAGCTTTCTCTAACTCTCCTTCGTGAAGAACTTTCCTTGGCGTAACAATCATGTTGTAAAAAAGATAAAGATCGTAAAGATGTTTTTGTATTCGTTAACGTAATAAGTAGGAAAAGTACTTAGAATTCAATCTAATTTTATTTAAGCTTGTACCACCAACACTGGCATACAACAAGCCGCAGCCGGCACAGGGATACCGCTAACCAGTATACCACTAATCCTAAGATAATCAAGTCTACGGTCATGCACTTGCCATCTCCGAGTCATGCCCGTAGGAGAACTAATTACAAGACCATCAAACAACCCAGCGCCCTCCCCGGTCCAAGTCAGTAGCCCCTCTAGTATGAAGCCAACCAGCACTGAGTGTAACCGAAGCTGAGCAAAAGACCCACTCAACCAGGTTCCTCATCTAACAAAATAAAATCATTACTGCCTGGTCTGAACACCATCCCGCAAAACCTCCACCACAGTAGAAAACCAACAAAGCTAAAAATAAATATAAACTACAGGCGACCCTATGGCAGAGAGGAGGTGACCAACATGTCCACCTCTCACATCCACATGCCCAGCCGTGGACCCTATGAACCCACTTTGCCAAGTGCCTCTGAAGCGCGTAATGGTGAGAAGGACCTGTACCTGCTGCATGTCCCCCCAAAAAACAAAATCCATAAACAAAGGAAATACATAGAGGTGGTGACAGACCGAAACGGTCAGTGGGGCCTATCTCCTACCCATGGTGCCTTGTCCCCACTAGCCATGCCCACTCCCAAACCAAAGAAACCAAACAAACTTCCACAACACCCAGCATGCTGAACCCAAACAAGTCCAACTAGGTGGTCGCAACCCACTATCCACACAGGTGGCCATCAGCTAACCGGTCCGTCAAGGAGCTTTTCAGCAGTCAGCAGCTTCACCCAACAGCCCAAGCCAGACTGGAAACACTTAATTAGATATCACACAACCTGACGCAGGCCCCCCCAGTACTCGCAGGTGCCTCTGCCACCCCAATCAGCCCTTACCCAGCCCCACACACCAGACGCCACAGAGTCCATCCAGCCCCCCCAGCCCCTTGGACAGATCAACCATCCGATAGCCACAGGACAGCGTATACCCAGCCACATCAGGTAGCCATTGGTTTTGACCACATGAACAGAGCCCCAACCATCAACATCGTGTTGCCGAGGAGGGCCCACTAGCCACTGCTGGGAGCCACAAAGGAGGCCGCACCAACACCCAAAAGCATCAGCACCAGCCACACCATCCAACCCAGCCGAATTGAAGTCCAACCTAGTCGGGAAAGAGTAAGCAGAGACAGTCAAAGCCAGCCCTACAGGTCCAGCAACAGGCACGGACTGAACGACGGGCAAGAGGCCTCCCCAACTGACGTGACAAGAAGGGAGAGGGCGAACGAACATAAGCAGACAACCAGAAGGTAGGCCCCACTTGCAATGGGTAAAGCCGCCAACTACAGACCACAACTGAACCAACCAAAGGCACAGACAATGTGAGTATCTGGCAGCCAATCATCCCACACCACCCCAGGTAGCAATGAAAAACTACACCAGGGTGTAAGATTTGTCAGGATCAAAGCCATCCCCACGTAGCGAGGAGAAGACATCTGGCTAAACCACCGTATATGCCGCAAGAACAAAACTCCAAGGGAACGGTGATAAAATATATGAAAGGATTCCGACCATAGAAACATGTGGTAACAAGAAGGGGGGGGCCTGTGAGGCGCCCTCACCAGTGGATTGATGCGGCTGGTACAACGCGTTGATACTTGGAAGGGTCATCAGTCTAACCCAAGTGCGTTTGGTATAGCGAAAACTAAGAACTCCGTTAAAACCCAACAAAAGACATGAGCTGGCCCACAGAATGACGGGGTTAATCGCCCCAAACACAATATTCAATCCCCCTAATCGAACACAGAACCTGCAAGTAGACGATAGACAGGAAGCAATAGACATTTAACCGAAAGGAGCTCGTATGAGATCGGAATGATGTGCTCAAAGTGACAGCATCGTAAGAAGCCATCAGGCGACGAAAAGAGAAGCAAGCAAGTAGTCTGCCACGCAACACCAAACAGACCTCAACACCAAAGACCCCAGCAACTACTGAGTGAACTCAGATATCTGACCGAGAATCCAAGGCATCAAGGCCCACCATGGGTGTGAAAGAAATGCTTGGGGCGAAGGGATGGCAAGGATGAGGAAAAGTAATTAGAACGAAGCATGAAGAACCTATCCTCCTTGGCCGCCTCGGCCTCCTTGTATAGTATTCTTCCTGCCCCTTGTCATGTGACCCAAAGTGGTCACATGTACGAAACCAAATCATAACAAACTAGTCATGTGACCAAAGTGGTCACATGCTCAAAACCCAGGACCTCATAGCGAGGTCATATGTAAAAACTCATAAACTAATTATAATACAATAAACAAGTCATATGACTCGACTGAGTCATATGCGCGAAACCTATGACCTCATAATGAGGTCATGTGTGAAACTTAAATCATATTTGCAAGGTTTACCCACAAGGCACACTTGCAAGGCATACTCATCAAGCACATGTCCCATGACACATATTTGAGTCATGTGCGAAAGCATCACAAATCCCACACATAATAAATCTTATAACTCAAATGAGTCATATATGTGAAACAATAACATACCTGTGACTTATAACCATGTATCACGTGAAAACCTTTTTCATGCCAAGCCATGTTCATGACACTCGCCTAGTAGTTCTGTTTTACTTGTTGGACTCGCTTAACTTTGGTACATTTGGCTTCTTCATTTCTCTTCATGTTAGCACTATCAGTAGTGGAAGTCTTTTTCCCCACTTGCAAGAGCACCTTTGGGGAACACTTCAGGTAGTAACTTTAAGGTCTGTCTCGTAGTGAGATTTCATTATACCTACTTAGTTATTTGGTTCAAGTTGCCATTGCCTTCCTACTCTAGCCCTTCCGATTCCCTCCCACTTGTAGGATTCTTTCCACTAAGTGATCCTCTCTCTCCCGTAATAAGGTACTACATGAGAGAAGCAGTAATATGGTAAGGCTTATACTTTTAGGGTTGTGTTTACTCATGGCCCTTGGACCCTCCCTATACAGCACCTGTTCGATTGTGTCCGCTTTCACCCTACTGACTCCCCTCCTTTCACTACTATCCTACTACCTCATTCTTCCGCCATGCAGCGTTTCAGGGTTTCCACTTGCTACTTGCCACCTGTTGAGCTTTAGCTGGCAACCTACTACTGGGTGGCATCTTCTTTGCCAAACATGTAATCCTTAGTCCAAGCCCTGTGTACTCAGTTCTCAGTCAACAGGTCGTGGTAATGCCCTCCATCCCTGGCACTTCTGATTAATAGCGTCTAGCCTTAGTGCTCTTGACGGGCCTCCCACTTCACAGATAGTTATTTATAAACAGCAATCTAGTAGTTTTTGTAGACTGTGGTTATTTGCTTCTCTGATTTTCAGTAGTGTACAGATAGAGTTTTTCATTATAATGTCCTGCATAGTGTATTTAGATTTCTTTCTGTTGGTGATGTGTAGTTAGTGGAAGATGGATCTTTTAAGCAAGAAATTTTGATGGGCACTGGGTTAGCTTCGAAGCAAGATCTAGTCACATTTGAGTCATGACAGCTGCGTGCTAGGTATCGTACTTGATGGCTTGTAGAGTATGTATGGTTAGGACAACTCCCGATGGTGCTGTGAGTAAGGGCTTTCTATTGTACCTTGGAGGCGGAGCTTTCTTAACTACATAGCTCACACTGCATTCAATCTTCTTGTTCATGAAACAAGTAATTCAAAAATTCATTTTTTCAGAAACAAAAAAAAAAAGACAAAGAAATTTAACTTCAGGTATATTATACTTAGTTGTATCTATTTTCCTCCGCCATAGTTTGAGAACATCACGGTCAACTATTATTGGCCATCCA
Organism: Tuber melanosporum; assembly: GCF_000151645.1. Classification (NCBI taxonomy): domain Eukaryota; kingdom Fungi; phylum Ascomycota; class Pezizomycetes; order Pezizales; family Tuberaceae; genus Tuber; species Tuber melanosporum. The sequence goes on from NW_003298786.1 coordinate 890,854, forward strand.
CCCTACCCTCTACCTACTCCGTTGTTTCTACCTACGGGTATAGTTTCTGCTTAACAGTATCTCCTACATTTGTCTATCTTATTTTGCCTTCTCTTGATGTGGGAGTTATCTGAACCTCAGGCTGTAGTCCTGTCTAGCTTAGGAGTCTCGCTTTACTTAGGTATAGTTCTCTTCCCCTCTTCCCTCCAGGTCGGCACTGGCAATGGTGACAGTTATTCTCCCTACTTATACTATCCTTGTTGGGGAACGCCTTACCAAGCTACTGTGGGGTTTGTTTCTGGATAAGATTTGATCATACCCACCTAGTCATTCAGTTTAAGGCATGCTCGCCTTCCTATACTCACCCTTCCCATTCTCTTTCACTCTTTGAATGCCCTCCCTTATATAACCTTATCGCTGCGAGAATAACAGACTCCATAAGAGACAAGATAACATGGCAAGGATTGAGCTTCTATGGTTTGGTCCGCTGGTTGGTATTGGGCCCTCCCTCTACTTACTCACTTCAATTCTGTCACCTTGCAGTATACCTTCTCTCCTCCTTTGACTGGTACACTACGACCTCCGCTCTTACTTACATGTTTTCCAGGTATTAATATGATGACTACCCGTAGTCGATCTTTAGCTGGTAACCGAGTACTGAGGAGTATTCTCTCTGACAATCCTCTACTGCATCGACATAGTACCTTGGCTTCTGTTCTTGATTGGCCTGTCATGCTAATATACTGCCTCCTTGGTAGAGCCGATTGGTGGTATTTAGTCTTATGGCTTTCCACCGGCCGTCCACTGTGCAGTCCGTTTTTTTTAAGTGGGAACCTGATTATTCTGTGGGTAGTATTTACTTTCTTTTGTATTTTTTGCTAGTTTACAGGTAGTGCTTTTCCTTAACCCTTCTTGCCTAGCTTGTTTGGTTTTCTTTATGTTGGCTGGTATGCGTAGACAATATTTACAGTGATTTAACAGAGGAAAATCTTTGGCGATGACAACTACTCTCACCTACCAATACACTATCTTGAAAATCAAGAAGAAAAGGTTTAATGATGTAAATACATAGTAGAAATTAAGATTTGATATACCATCTATCACTCTTAATAATTGTCTCTATTCTATCCACTCTTGATGCAGCTAAAACATCACAACCCATTCAGTCAAAGAGTTTCCAACAATGAGTAATAGCCTCTACTGTTGCCTTCTTTAGCACATTGACATCACTCTTGATAAGATATTGCTTAGGGTACTGCTTGTGAAGCTTACCTTTTACCAGAGACCAAATAGTTTGAATTGGATTGAGATTTGGTAAATAGGCAGGAATTATTATTAGTGTAATTTCCTACCCGTTGAGCCATCTCCTAAAAGGAAAGTGAGTCTTAGTACTGTCAATGATAAAACATACCTCTTCTTCTCCAGTCTTTTCTCTAATATTCTCCCATATCCCTAGAAAGTCATAATGCTCATAAACATCAATAATTGACTTCCCAGTAACTCCAAACCAAGCAGAAAAAGGATCAGGAAAAACAGGCAAAAAAAGACTATGAGTTTGACTATAAAAACAACCAGTCATCATTTGGCTAATTCCTCTCTCTCCTCTTCTAGCTTTAGGTTTAACACAATCCTTATTCTATTTCTCATATGTGTATTTGAAAATCCATTTTCTCCTCTTTCCTTCTCCTCTTTTCACTGCTATCACATCCTCCCATATTGCCTTCCTTTACCACATCTCTTTTGTCCAATGCCTATGAGCTAAAGCCCATTGCAACCTCTCTTAAGCTAGAACCTCATTCAAATAAACTCTCATATGTGCCATCTACTTTCAAAGATGTTTTTTTTCAAGTCTTCTCCTTACTGTCCTACTAGAAACATTGGGAGCAACTTGTTCAGCAATGTCAGAATAGGTAGTATGGTGATTGTTAAGAGCATCCTCCACTATAGTATCATCTTGTACCTGGGTAATTTTACAATGTCTTCCACTACCCTTATTCTCTTTGCCCTCTTGATGTCTCTTTGCAATTATATATCTGACAGCAGAATCAGGAATTTTACAGTAGTGGGAAATTTGCTTATATCTGACCTGATTCTCGTGTAACCTGAGAATCCTTCTTCTGGTAAACTCAGAGAGAAGTTTGGAGGGAATAGGTATTTTGTCATGACTGGGAAGAATAGGAGGCATAGTTTCTTGAAAAAAATAATTGAGGAGAATGGTTTCTTCTTGGTGGACTTGGAGCAATTTCTTTAAGTACTGTTAAGAGTGCAGTGTGATGAAGAGAGGTGGGTTTCCACCAATTGTTAAATTGCAGTTAATCTTGTCAATACACAATACATGCAGTTAGTGGGAGGAGGTTCTTTCAGTTGAGGAATCTTCTTTGGTACCTGGCTCGCTTCTAATCACAACCTCCTTGGCATTCAAGTCGTGAGGCCCACAGGCTGGGCACTTGAGTGGATTGCTCTTGGAGTTTATGTAGTTTGACCAATACCAGGGAGTCCTGAGGGTATGGGTTTTCTCTTAGACAGGAGTGCAGTGGTTTTCTTTACACCATAGCAGATACAGTATGCAATGTGCTTGTACCTTAAACAAGTAATTGAACTATAATAATATTAAAAGAACACAAAAAAGCACCTCTGGTACACACACTATATCACTTCTACTTTCCTTTTACATAGTTTGGCAACTACCCATCAACTATTTTTTACACCTCCCCACTCCTATCTAATACCTCAATAGTTCATGCATAGAGGGATGATTATCTCTTCTATCTCCTCCTACCTTTCCCTCCCTAGCCTCTTATCCACTTGATATAGGAGTTCTCCCCACGCTCCTAATACTCATGTCTCACTGGTAGGGGCTCACTTTGCTTCGCCCTGTTGGCTTCCTGTCTTTATTTCCTGTCAGTACTGGCAGTGGTGGTCACCCTGCTCTCTACATACAAGATCCATCTTTATGAACACCTTGTCTAGTAACTTCATAGTCTGTCTTGAGGAGAGATTCAAATTTACCTGCCTAGTATCTTTCTTCAAGCTACTGTCCCCATCTCCCCTCACCCAACAGCCTCCCTACTGCTGTTTGCATTTCTTCCATGAAGTGAGGCTATCTCTCAGACTACAAGGGACAACATGAGAGATAGAGTAATACAACGGCAGTTTGGTAAAGGTTTGGTTCACACTTGTACTTATATCCTTTCTTCCTTTTTTTCTTTCCTTGCATTGGCTAGTATTCTACTTCTGTTAGCTTGTACCCTTCTACCACAACCTCTTTTACCACCTGGGGCAGTACCTCTGTTCTTGCGAATAAACAGCTAAGGACTCTTATCTCGCCCATACCTTGTGCCTGGAGTGAGAACTTCTTCCTTTTAGTTTCTCCTGCTCGCAATAGTGGGCTATATGTTTACTACATCTATTGATGTCACCTGAATGACTCACCTTCTGGTTATTTCAACTTCACTAGCCTGTTCTGTCCTACTTGGGCTGGGAATCTGGTTGTTGCTGACTAGGTGTTAGTTTCAGACTTCTGTTAGGGTTTGGTTAGTTTGGGCTTCTTCTGTACTATTCAGGGTATACAGTCAAGATCAGAGAATTAGCTGCTTTGAAGTATGTGTTTATACCCTTTCTGTGTTTACTGTTGGTAGATAGCCGTGCCGGTAACAGGTGGGTAGGTTTTTTAAATAAAGGATCAGTTGGGTATCTGTAGCTCTAGGCAAGATTACTTAATGTTCAAGTCCAGGAATATGACAATTTGGCATCTGGCTTCTAGTATTAGCCTTTCAAGAATCACAGCCTTTCTTCTAGCAGCTGGAGAAGATGTATATTAGGTAAGTATCTCGATAGTGTAGGCTGACAGGACTTCCAGACCATTCTACATGTAGAACTGAATACATAAAAGAATGATATGAAGAAAAGAATTTAAAACAAATAGTCTCAGGTATTGTTATGCTTCTTTACTCCGATTTTCCTGCAACCTAGTTTGACAATACCAAGCTCAAATATTGTAGACTATCCACTCTCTCCTCCGCAATCTTCATATTTCCTACATAGGGGTATGGTTTTTCTTCAACAGCCTCTCCCACCTTTACCTTACTTGTATTCTGTTCACTTGATGTGGCAGTTATCTGGACCTTACCCCCTAGTTCTGTCTTACTTAGAGGGCTTACCTATCTTAAGTAGGATTGGCTTCCCCTCTTCATACAGGTAGAGATGGGCTGTGGTAGATTTCTTTCTCCACATATGTAGGATCTCTATTGGAGAATGCCTTGGCTAGTGACTTTACAGGCTGTCTCCATCTAATATTTGGCCATACCCTCCTAGTTGCTCAGCTCAAGTTACCATCACCTTTCTCTCTGCACTCTTCCATTCTATACCACGGGTGGGATTCTTGCTACTATGTGACGCTATCTCACATAGAATAAATGACTATATAAGAAACACAGTTATACCGCAATAGTTTAGTCATACCAGCAGGTTTGCTCCGAGGCCGCCCTAGCCTATTTTCTCTTGCCAGTCAGCTTTCAGGAATACAGAAACCAGGAGAAATATTTGACAAATAAGAATACCAAAAGATGCTTGCAATAATGGTTGTGGAAACCAATACTACATTCGGGACAGTTGAGGTGGACTCATTCTGGAACCTCTTGCATTATTGCAATAATAGAGTCCCTATGATCAGCCACTCTATACTGTACTGTGATATACATAAGCTGCTCTATTGCCGACTTTTTCAAGAGGTCTGCCAGCAATTACAATTCCATGTCTTGGAAGGAGCCCATATCAACCTAACCCTCGCTGCCTGGGCAGCTTCAAATAAAATCCCCTTTCACGCTATTACTGCTCACTGGATAAATACAGACTTCGAGCTAGTCTGCACACTTCTTAGATTTGAACATTTACGAGACTCACATATGGCGGAGAATATGACTGTTGCGATAATGAAGGTTCTACAAATGTATGGCATTGAAGATTACATCAATTGTATTACCACAGACAATGGGTCTGTTAATGACGCAATATTTAATGACCTTGAATTTCAACTCCCATCTTGGTTGAAATCTGATAGACCAATTCGCTGTCTGGTCCATGTGCGTAATCTAGCCATACAAACAGTTCTTTCGACTTTGAAGTCAGAGGCCCGAGAGGAAGAAGTTGTTCTTGAAGGCTGGGATGAAAATAGCAATAATGAGATTGGACCGGCTGCAACTCTAAGCTGGCTGCACAGGATTATTGCAAAAATTCGTTCCTCGACAACATTGTGGGAAACTTTAAAACCAGAAGCACAAACAGTAAAGCTGGATTGGTTGGCTCCAATTCTCGAGGTTCATATCAGGTGGAACTCTACTCGCAAGATAATAGAGAGTGCTCTTGAACTACAACCTGCTTTAGAATACCTATTGACATTTGACCCATCCCGTGCTATTCAGTATGCACAACTGACCCTGAACAGGAGCAACTGGATAATCTTGGTAAAATTGAAGGATATCCTTCATGTCTTCATCTTGGGAACTAAGTTTGCAAAGCGGCTCGACATACCCTACTCTTACAATGCAATTGCCCTACTATCAGTTCATGCAAAACAAGCTCTGACGCCTAATTCTGGCAGAGCGAGAGAATTCTTCTCATGATGACTCCGAACCTGACACAAGAACATCAGGCTTGCTCTGGACTACTGCAGATAAGGCTTATCTGAAGCTTAACGTTTACTGGTAAAAGACTGATCACTATAGTGGCCAGGCTGTAGCTACGATGCTAGACCCCTGGATGAGATTAAAGGTATTTCAGAATCTCCTGTAGGAGTCGGAATGGATTGACGATATGAAGAAAAAGTTCCATAGAGTCTACAACGACTACTATGCAAGCAAAGAACATAGTCAGCCTGATGCTAGTAGCGAGGTTGGGTTTGATGATCTTGTTTTCGGTCTACCAGAGAGTCCAATACACCATTCACAAATAGGCTCACTTGTGGACTGCTATGTTGAGGAGGACCGTGCAGACCGCTATGCAGACCAGGTTCAGTGGTGGAAATTGCACACGCATTGGTTTCCCTCACATGCCCTCATGGCACGTGATTACCTTTCGGTTCCAGCTACAATGTATGATTGGAATACTATATATTACCCCCACATACCCAAATACTAGTACTAACTATTGAGGTATGTGCCATGGTTGAGATACCTAGTATACCATCTGAGCAGGCTTTCTCCGTCGCAGGTGATATCGTTACAAAGAAGCACAATTGCGTAGTAGATAGTACTACTAGGTTGCTCATGTTAACCAAGGCCAGGCTTGGGCTACCAGAGGTAGAAATGTGGGAAGAGGTAGAGGAAACCTGTGGGGAAGATGGGAACTATGAGGCAGATACAGAAGGGGATAGTGAGCTTTCTCGGGAATTGGATTCTGGGATAGTAGGAAGGCTCTTTGACAAGTTGTATTTATCTTCAAGTTGCAATATACAATTATTGGTTGTTTTAAATGATAATGGTAGTGTGTATATGTACCATAACCACTCTAGACGCAAGGGTCTTGGCGGCTTGAGCTCAGGTCTGGACTCGACTTGAGCTGGCTCATAAACAACACTAGTACCAATAGTGGAAGAACCACTTCAGACCTTCTTATACTCTTTGTTATCGAGGTGGTGGATGCCCTTTGGTATGAAAGAAAAGCTTTACATATTACTGATAATATTATACTTGTTGTACTATAATTTACTTTGCCTATACAGCAGCAAAAACTAGAAATACTTTCTCTTCAGATGAAGAAGGTATGCATATGGCCATGGGGGGCTTTTTTGGTTCTTTCTGTAAGTCTTGAGCATCCTGATTCTGACTTGTTGTATACCTCCCATGCGATGCATTCACCTATCTCCACCTCTTCCACTACCCTCTCGCTCATTTGTAGTGGACCGTATTTGTTATATTATTATCACCTCTCTTACACCAATTCATTATTTCATCTGCCTACCTTTGTTATGTTATTCTGGGAACTTTGTTTCCCGAATGCAGGTTTACTTAACTAACCTGACTAGTGAACCAGAACCCATCTGGTAACACCCGATAATAAGTCTACAGCATATAATATCTCTGCGTAATTCTATAATCCGCCCTTTGTCCAGAATCTATATTTCAAGTTCTACAATCCTCTGTTATAGGATGGAAGCCAACTCTCGTGTTTGTTGAGAAGACTTAGGCCGGAATCTGTAGTATAGCTGGAGATTGCCTAAGAATTCTTGCTAATATTCTTTTGTTTTTAATGACTAGGAACAGGTACCAGAGAACAATACAGATATCCTAATAAAGATCCGATTGTAGTACAATCCAATTTTGTTAAGATCTCTCCCTGTTGCTTGATGATATCTGTAACGCTCTAGAGGTACTTTAATGTTTATATCCGGTCTCTGAGTATTCGCAGACTACTTCTAACTAAGATACAACTATGTACAGTGCCTCATCAGAAGTGTTCATGATTGTCTTACTAAGCAACCTCACTAAAAACGCCACCTCACTAACTGCCACCTTTCTGATCGCATGACCGTATGATACCTGTCCTATATAATATTTACACCACAATACTGTGATCCTGTATTCGAATAATTCTTTAATTTTAATTTCCTCACAATTTCCAATGGTTAACCAATCAGGATATAAATCAAAGCCAAAAAAATGAAACTTAAAGACCACTTAAACTGAAATGACCGATGTGGAAAAAGGCATAATTATTGGATTTTTCCACTGATACTGAAATATTGCTCTGGTTGCTCAGATTATTGGCCAACCATGGTCAACTATTAAAAGCTTCCTCACTCGTGCATGTGAGCATCTATTCTTGGATAATATTCCTCGTCCCTGTCAGACACACATTCTCAGTCAACAACAGTGTTGCACAATTATCGAGGCTGCTAAATCCAACCGGAAAATGACTAGATTAGATTTCAGCGATAAATATACGCTAGGTGTTTCTCTTTCTACTTGTTGGTACCCATCTGAGCTTGAGTGATAGAACATGATTCTCTAACAAATTTATAGTGCATAGAGTACAAAGAGATGTCAATATCAAGAAATGGCTAGCCAAGTCAAGATCCAAGCTCAAAGCTGTCCATATAGGTAAGAGACTAAGATAGGCTACAGCTTATAGGAATTGGACAGCTGAGGATTTTGAGAGTCATCTGGAGTAATGAGTACAGTACGGAGAAATCCAGTGATCTAAGGCAGCAGTGGGTTTTTAGAGAACCTGAGGAGCAGTGGCTTGCAGACTGTATTCACCCAAAGGAAAAAGATAAGGGTATTTTGCTTATGGTATGGGGGTGCTTTTGGGGTAAGAGAAAAGGTTCTTTGGTTCCTATTACCCAAAATATCAACAAAACCAGATATGTTAGACTCTTAAGAATACATCTTTTTCCTGTAATTCATCAAATGATTTCATTTGGTATGCAACTTGAAGATATTCTTTTTCCGCAAGACAATACTCCTGTTCATAAGGTTTGTAGTGTTATGGAATAGTTTGACAGGAATTCTATTGAATTAGTAGAACACCCCCCTTACTCCCCTGATTTAAATCCTATTAAGCATGTATGGGCTGAGCATAAAAAGCGATTACACTAGTAGTATCCAATGATTGGAGATACCCCAGGAGGAAAAGAAGCTGTTAAGAAGAGGCTTGCACAAGTATTACCTTTAGTTTGGGAGACAATTCCTGAGGAGTTTTTTGAAAAGTTGTGGAAATCAATGCCTGGTAGAGTAGCTGCAGTATTGGAAGCAAGGAGAGGTTATACAAAGTATTAGCTAGCCTTATTTATTATTATTTTACTCTAAAATATACATAGCAGATCATTGATCATTGATCGTTGAGGTGGTAGTTGAGGGTTGATCGTATACTCGCACACAGGTGAGCACGAGCGCAATTGACAACTCCACTCCACAGTCCCATAGCGCAACTGCAATTAAACATGTTTCAGATCACGAACACTTCTGATGAGGCACTGTATCTTTCTCAAATATGTATACAATAGGCCATGGTGTTAACAAGTCTAGACCCCATATGACGATGAATTATTTCACACCATGTATGAAACTGTACTTATATTTTCCTAATTCTATCATAAATAGTCAAAGAGTGGTCTGCTGCAGAGGAGTTGATTGGTATTTTTATCATGAGCAGATACTCAATCCCCTCCTCTATTCTTTCACAGCCTGGAGTATAGCTGAGTACCCTGAAAGTAAGATTACAATAAAGTACAATACTCCTTCTGCACATACCCTCATTTGCTATAATCAATCTTGAGAAAGTTTAGGATTTATTTAGCTTGTCTGGTTGGCCAACTTGCATGATTTAATTACAATTGAGACTGTTTTGACAGAACTCAAGGATAGGTTATATGAGATAATATGGGCCCACATGAGTGCCTGGTGAATTCTGCTTATTTTAAAGCAGTAACGATTAGAAGGTATATTATATTTTTATATCTATTCATTATACTTATATTTGTTTTAGGAATAGAATCTGTATTCACACAAATGTGTTAATAGTCGCATTCTGCCAATCTCTGAGCAGCTTAGGCCTTACACTGAGGGCAATGGGGGAAATTATTTTAACCTTTAGTTAAGGTTTCTCTTTACTTTTTGTTTCTTTCAGACCTCCCCTCTGATCTAGAAGTGAATTCATTTTATTATTTCCATTATGTACTTAATAATATTATTGTGAGGCTTCTCTCCACTCTTATATGGCTATATGCACACCTACACACTTGTATGCACCTCCATGCAAGTCCGGTCCATTTCACAAACGTCATGACACGACAAGTAGATTGTGTGTTTGCGCACGACAATTCACTCCCATTGCCGCATACATGTAACTGTTAAAACAGAAGTGTGAGTGCCTGCAAAAGCTCCTACAATTCACCATCTCCTGTTATCCCTGACAATTCCGACATCAACCCATAATAAGTTTTGTTAACAAGCTTGCAAAGTTGAGAAAACTAACTACCGAGATCCAACACCACTATTTGACTAAATGGCTCAAGTTATACTGTGTCAGGAAAGTATTATTACTTCTCAACTACCTTTGCCTCAGAGACCGATATTAGTGATATGGCGGAAAACCCTGTGAGGGGTCGTGGTACTCGATCTCGCGCCACACTACATCTGAAAGTAAACAAATCTCTTTTTCCGACATGGGTATCAAACAACACTCACTACCTATTCTGATATCATGAATTTTCGAAACAAGTTTAGTTTACATATGAATGCCACACCTCACTCTAACTGTTAACCTAAACTTCAAAAACTACTTTGTCTAAACATGGTATATGTATTAGTCGGGTAGGACTTGTAAGAGAAATTTAACTAGCCTTCTTACAGACCATACCAGTAATATTCGGACTGCCAGTATATCTGTCGGCCTGGCAAGAAGAAATGAGAAATCAGATATAGCAGAAGGGGGATCAGTGGATTCGGAAGAAAGCGTTTTCAGGTGGAAAACCTTCGAATTGGTATTTGGTTACGCTATAAATAGAAAGGTAGTTTGGAGAAAACACCTTACAAGGCAAACAGGATTCTAAATCTGATAGGTATCTCTGATTGACAGCGAGCTCTTAGATGGTGCTAATCGGATATTAGTATACAGCTATTCTTGTAGGCTACCTACTCATCGGAGGTCTCTATATCTTAGTGGTTTGAGTATGTAACTAGACGTTCTAAAAAATGTTTATTACAGCTCGTGATGTACCATAAGAGAGCTGAACTAATTGAGACTCTTGCTAGCACGTTAGAGTTAGGGTTACCTTTTCTAGTAGGGTCTGTTGTTATTTTTTCTTTTTTGTATGTCATAACTGGTTGCTCTATTTTCTCCTCTTAATACAAGGGGGATATTCTATAGGTTCAAGATAGTTTCTCGATCATTCCATCTCTTACGGTATGATATATAACGATAGCGTCGATCAAGTTACCAATATGAATTAAACTAAGTGGTAGGAGTTTGGGAGGCGGTTAAGAAAATTAGAAGTGCAGTTTTCGCCCACTTTGTTGTGTTCTGTTATTGGCTTGACTAGATTCTACCCCCACCTGGGTACTTCCTTTTCTTAATATGCCGACACACCGCTGGCCCCCGGCCCGCCGACCTCAACCCCAGACTTCCCCACTACTCTGTTTTTCTGCTCACAGACCCTCCGTGACTGGGCCTACAGCATGAGCAATGCATCCACCCGTAGGAGAGACGGAGTACCTGCGAAACCTTAACGATATTGTAGAAATACCCCATACATAAAGAGCGACCCGGCTAATAAGTCTCTAAACAGGGCCAGTCAAGGCATTAGGATTTTTATATTGTTTAGCTAAAGTACTTGTCCTGTTACCCCAAAGGCCGGCGGTGCTATTGCCGTAGTTGGAGGTTCAAAAATTTATAAAGTGATCAAGTGCTACATTCTCGGCAAGCAGTATGCTATTGGATGAACCGAATCGGTTCCCGTACTCCTTTGTTCTCTGCCGACCACAATTTAAATCCCTATCCCCGGACCTGAACAGTCAAAATCAGACAGAAAGCATACCACTCTTTGCTTTTTGACGAGAAACCTTTCGCGAGATGTTCTCACGACGACGGGTGTATTGTCGCTTGCATGCCAATTAATTTTTCAAAAGGTTGTCAACTTATCAGGTGACGCGCCCGGCCGTCGATATGGGGGGGCGTTCTCTTCTTTTTTTTTTTTTTGCCTTCTGGTCCTCTGATATGTGTAGAAAACCCCATATTAGCTGTGGTCACACTTTTGCACCTGCAACCCACACCAGAGGGAGACTACGAACCAAACAGCAAGTTAGAAAAGCGAGTGATAAGTTGTGCTCCTTCGATCAATTCGCCTCTCCCCAACAAGCGAAAGGCATGCTCAGCGATATGCTTCTATCGCCACTCCAATCCAAATCTCTCTCCTCGCACTAAAGTGTCCAGAACCCGGCGGCCTCACCTCCATGTACCGTTAATTCCCCGTACCCCCATCCCCTTTCTCTACTTATAAGCGAGCACCACCCCCGTCCCCTCTGACTCTCCTATTACATATTTCAGTTAGCCATGTCCGGCAACACCACCTATCAAAATATGTCAAACCGCTCCCCTGACAATGAAACTTTACCCTCCTCCAGTAATAGGGAGGCTATCCTAAAAACCCCAATTTCCCCTTCTGAACCCTCCAAATTCATGTTTACCTGCTCCGTCGTGGGCTGCTTATTGGGTTTTTCAGGGAAAACTGCTCAACTCGACTTCTGGAATCATCTTGAGCAGCCCGAACTTCATGGTCTTTCTGGTGAGCAGAGTGCAATCTGGCTCAACCTCCATAGAGCGGAGAAGCAACGATATCCGGTCGTGCTTGGTTTAACTCCCCTTCCATAATATTGGTTCCAAAGAGTTGTTAGAAACGAATCAAACTAACGAGGTTAATATATAACCAAATTGTTAGAAAAGATAAATGTCCAAGTTACTATCCATTATTTCGTTATGCCTCAGATTGTATAATGAGATCTTTGCTGATTGGAATATGTACTCGATTTTAGTACTATGCTGGTGTCCTCACAAGTGCTTGCGACCTGGATAATAAGTAAAACGTTCTTGAAATCCAGTAAGTATCTACAGGTTCCATAATATTGATTCTTCCTTACAAAGCACCTTACTCCGTCTTCCATACTATACGGGATGCTCACTTTGCTTAGGTAATATCTAGCCTTCGTCGACGACTTAGGTCTGAATAGCAATTGCCAACTAGAAGCTAACAGTCGTGTATTAGTGCCTTTTCTGTTTTCCTTGTTGTTGTTTTTTCGCTCCGTCAACAAAACATTGTTAGCGATCAAGTGCTTTTGCTCTTTTATAACAATCTCTTCTCACGGTTTTCGGGCCTCGTTTGCCGCCAGGGTATGACTATTTATTTTTTATTCTACAATCTTGCGTTAAACCGATATATTGTTGAAACATAAATACATTTGAATTTGTCCTGTAATCCCTGAGAGCATATTATGATATTATAGCTTCGGAAACAGTTAAGGGACAAAAAGGTTTTCGGAAAATCGTAACCATATCGGGGACAAACCTGTTGTTATAATAGTTGAAACTCAAGTACTTGTGACGGAATACACCCTTGAACTCTAACAATTTTTATTATAAGTATGTCTTCTACATGGATCTCAACCATATTAATATCAACCAAACCGGGTAGTTGAATAAAGTCGATACTGTATATATAGCAGTATTTAACACTTGCAGTCTGATAATATACCAGTCAACTGCGATTGAGAAACCTTTCCTATAATACCCATAAAATAAAAATTACTAAGGTTTTCAAAGCTGAATATCGACCACCGAATGAAGAAACTGGTGGGGCGACGGGCGAGAATCATGATACGATACCCCACCAGAGTACCGTAACCACCCCATACCCAACCCACAAGCGGCAGTCTTGTGACATGCCAATGACCCCAGCACGTGTGATAACAGTAAACGCCAGAATGTATCATCAATTGCATAATTCGGCGCAATACAATTTGGGAAAACCGACAAGCAACGCCTTGACCTCTGACCGACCAGAAATATTGAAGCTTATAGGCTTTTACCCTCTTCGGCTGTTCCCAATGTTGGAGTTTATCATGCGGGTAGTTTCTCCTTTTCTCCTGTTCTTGTTTCATCGAAGATTCACCCCGTTCGTGCACTTTTCGCTCAAGTACTGTGTTGCACCATATCAGGCAGGAGAATTGATATAGAGGGTTGAGCATATATGGACTATATTCACTTTATTACTCGCTGAATAGAACACCGCTGACGAAATACCCCTGCCCCCACTCCTACAATTTTGTAGCCCCGCAGTCGAAACTGTGTAATTATCAATCGTTGGGGATTCCTTTTCTTGCGCCACCCGAACGGCCCCCAAATGGTGAGGAAGCTTGGAGGAGAGAGGTACCACGGAGGGGTAACTACTATCCCCGCCAGTATTTACCTATCCGGAAGTCCAGAAAAAACAAGAAAAAACAAGGGAAATGCATGATGCTAAAAGAGGTCTATTGCCCTGCTCACTCTTCGCTGTTAATGAGCGCCCGGAAACATTTTTATATGTTTTGTATTTATGCCCAGATAAGAACAGATGTTTTATCATATTCCTTCTCCCAGTTTTTAGGTACATTGGCTTGGGACAAACACGAGTGTATCAGCACTCACCTGCTTTCCTAACACTATTACATGTTCATATAGGCTTTGTATTACTCACTACCTCATGCATACCCGGTGATCCCGTGATCCACATAAGCACTTACCAAAAACCAAACAAACCCGAAAGAAGAGTCGGGATGCCAACAGATTGCTAACTTAATCTCGAATTTAAAAAATAAAGTGTGCCAGAGTACCCCTGTCGGCTCCATTGTTGGTGCCCACACCCTGAACCCCATTCGGATAGCCCCCACTTGTGAAAAGGCATCTCGTGATGGATAGCGAATCAAAGTTTATTCCTACGCAGACCAGACACACCTGGGTTTCGATGCGCCCTACACCGACCCAAAAGAAGATGGAAGGTAAATTTTTAAAATAATTATGCCGGTCGCTTGAATATTCATGACCCTTCCATTTTCCAACCACTCTTCAACCGCCTAAGCTTTATATCAATCAAACAGTTGTGGGCAATTGGACCTGGGATGGTATCTTTCACTGCTGCTGTTTTCTCTGTGCACTGTGGCCAGAGTCGGACTTTTAAGGCAAGAATGGATGTTTTTGAAAGTAACGTACCGGTTGAGAAGAATATCAAATATCAGCATACTTGTAGGCTCTATTTCGCCATGCAGGAATTTCCTGTAACGGAGAAATTTAAAATCGCGCATGACCGTCCAACCTTCTTTCTTATAGATGGTCATTTCCCGATCCCCCCGTGAATACGTGACCCACACGATGAGAGCTGGATATCATAATAGGAATTTAATAATTCGACCGTGCGCGATGTCGCACAGGGCCTAGTTGTCGGGAGAGGGAAGAAGAAAAACAAAGAAAAACAAAGAAAAAAACAAAGAAAAACTACAGCTCGTCTCGCCCCTTCAAGACAAAGAAAAAAAGAAACAAAAGAAAAAGAAAAGATCTTCCGACCCTTACCTATCCAAACAGGAAACCAAAGAACAAAGCAAAAACCACCGCCCCCCTCTGAGACAGAAGAAAAGAAAAGAAGTGGCAAGAAATATCGTTTTTTCCGACTCACTGAGAGAGGAAAACCCAACGGCATATGAGGACCCAGTAGCTTTTACAGGTGTCAGAAAAGATGGGTACCTGCAGGGCATTGTAGAGAAGGCTCCAACTAAGCTCCCTTTGGCAGAGTGACCGGTGGTGACCCAACTACCGGGGGTCGAGGGGCTGGAGAATACTGGTTTATCTTTTTTCTCCGCCTTGACACCACGCCTCCCAACCGAGGAAACAAAGGGTCTGCTCCCTCCCGCTTCGCTAAGCAGCTTCTAGGGACAGATCTCCCTTGTTATTAACCGTGTACAAGTATCATATCAATGCTCTTGTGTTATCTATAATTGCCAAGATATTGCCAGATCTGTGAGAGATCCCAGAGCAGGAACAGTCTTGGCATAGATTCTACATTCTAAATCTTCGATTTACTAATTAAGGAACACATATCTAAGTTAGGGTATATCATTAATCTAACGCAGGCTTGTGAAACTTATTAAAGCGTTAACATACCAAAAACAAGAAAGACCCAGAAATCTCGAGAACAGAGAATAGTTTCATAAAGGTGAGATAATTTCAACTACTTCTATCAATCTCAGAAAGAAGCAATATCATGCGCGAATTCATGAATTCGGACATCGCACAGAAAAGATTTGTTTATTTCATTACATTTTCAGCATAACCAGATTATGCAGCAAAGAACAACTCAGACAAAGGTGCATATCCCAGCAATTGTAGACAAAATATGAGTCGATTGGCACATGACTAACAAAAGTGGGAGATCGGACCAGGGGTCTGGTCGGAGGGGGGGTTGGTCAAGAAGAGTATAGGTCTATGTATGACATCCACGGATTCCGCACCTCCTGTCATATCATGGTCGGTACGGAAACCCTTTCTCATAACCGCCCGGATAAAAGTGACATCGTATCAAGTTTTCAAAATTAAATGGCAACAACAGCAGGACGAAACTGGGTAGGTGACAGATGAGTTTGTTATGATACCTTACTTCAGTACTGTGGCGACCCCCTCCTCTACCCACACAATTAGCCCAAGTAGCCCCATTTTACAATGCTAATAAGCCGGTATGTAACAGAAGAGAGCGTGGTAAGGCCAATTGCTAAACACAATTGTGGTGAACGGATAAACAGTCCCCCCCACCGGACCCTCCACGGAGATGGTGAGTGACCACTATGGTTGCCTCCGGCCGTTTCCGACGTTGAGATTTACCTTGTAGATAGCCTCTCCTTTGCTCTTACTCCGTGTTAGGGACATTGCGATGGAAGCTTACCGGTGCTCCAGGCACAAATTCCATACACCGCATTCCAATTTTGCCACCCCCAAAAAAAGGGCCTGATACCGCTGTTCCCATCCCTACAGTTCCGTTTTACCAGCGCTAAAATCATATATTATTATTTGCCGTCGAGGGCTGGCCTCCTCCCACATAACACCTGTTCCACCTTTGATAACTGAGGGAGTTTCCAAAAAGCAATCGCCACCCCACTGCGCTACACTGTTAATACTCTTGCACGGGTGTTCCGCGAGCGATAAAATCATCCCTAACCGAACTTGAAAATTCCAACTACCATGACAACCATGACGGCTGCTCAACAGTGAAGCGAAAGCATATGAAAGACGCTATGAAACATCCAGGGTCACCATCTGGGATCCCACCCGCAGCTAACACCCGCTGTCACCCGACACACCCCCCAGATTTGACAAGCTTATAGTATCACGCCCCCCTGTATAACTCGTTATCTAGTGACCTATCATGCACACACTGGAAAGAAGTGGGGGAAATAAGGAATTGATGGGTACCGGAGTGTGGCCTGCCGCCCCGTTCCTGGCATCAACACTTCGCATCCCAAAAGCCCAGCCCCCCTCGAAAAGTAACCGCGTGATGGATAAACAATCCAAATGAGTCCCTTAGTGCCCGTACTACACCAGCCACACTGGAGTTTCGACATT
>NW_003298786.1:908100-930864 GCF_000151645.1 Tuber melanosporum
AAATGGCTGTAGGGGATTGAGATCGGGAGGATAGTTAACTCTGATATGTTAATTCTGCGTTAGCATCGAGTCATCTCAAGAGAAGAATACGGGGAAGGTTTGGAAAGTTCTAGCGGTTAAGGAGAAGACCAAGCGGCAACATCCTTGCATGTAATCTCTATCATGCGATACCCGCACTACGAGCAACCGGGGAAATAGAAACGATAGAAGAACCAATCTTCTTGTTTATTGAGGACCATTTTCGACCTTCCCCGTTAATGCGGTATCATACCGTAAAAACTCTTGCGGTTCGCCGGCTGCGCCGCCCTACTAATGTACAGTCATCACCTGCGAAATTGGGTGGGTGGCGAACAGGGATAAATTACTAGTCATTTTTTGTAACCCTAACCTGAGCGAAACAATTTTTGCCCGTGAAGTATCATACCGTAAAAGCTCTTACGATTCGCCGCCGCCTCCACCCTGCTAATCTAGTGGCGGGGAACTTCCGGGGCGGCGGATCGCTTCGGTACCTACACAATGGTCGCTAAATACGATACTATATCATAAGAACCCAAATAATTGGATCGTGCGCTATGCAGCACAAACCTCATTGTCCGGAGAGAGAAGAAAAAAAATAATGCGGGTGCACGGCCCCTGTCCATAGGAAAGAAAAAGGATCTTCCGACTAGGGATGGATTTCGTATTTATACAATTTGGTATAATACTGTATAATACCGTATTTTAACTGTATAAATTATAAGATACGTATTTTATTTCATAGTATAAAATTGTTTTCATCAAAGTCCCCAAATGCACAACAATGGCTAAGGCAAGAAGATGTAAAAGTAGAAGACTTTTTATTACAAAAACCTCAATTTCAAATTCAGAATAATTCTAAGCAACCACTTCTCATTAGTGTCATTACAGACATCTACATAGTAGTAAGTTACTAGTAACCAGTTAACAGATTGACCTCCAAGCACTCTATATCAATGCAATCCAACATCATCTGTTCTATTTCCATTCAGGTCTGAATTTGTAAGTCCTATTCAAGTCAGTTAGATTGAACCTAAATAGTTCTCAATTACAAAAAGATTCTATAATCATACTTTTATTCTCATTTGAGTCAACATACTTTTCCATTCCAACCACAGTATCCTCCAGCTCAATCTCTGCCTGGTCAGAAAGATCTTGCCATTTTGTTGGCTCACTTTCCTTTCTATCCAACGTACAATGGTTAAGATAAATATACTTAACCTTATTAGTCCACAATGGATTAAGTTGCGTCCAAATATTGGTGTGGATAATGTTCTGAACCACAAAAGAGCTCTCGCTTGGAACTGAATTTGCAGGAGTACAGAAAAGCCTCATCACTAGCCATGCAAGCTCAGGGCGAAAGGTGTGTTGTGCATGCTAAAAGGTCATGGGACAGCCAATATTCTATGCAACATTTTGAAAACCAAATGGTCCATCCTTGGCATGATACAAATAATATTGTTGCTGAACTTGGTCCTGCAGAGATGGATCATTGAATGTACTCCGAATATAGCCTATTACCTAATTCTATTGCATAACAGTAGTAGTTGCAGTAACATTCTTTGGTGTTAGGAACTAGGTAGTCTAATGTAAAGGTAAAACCTGATGTTCCATTCTCTTATCAAACAAGGTCATAGCTTGATCAAGATCTGGTTGTTGATTTGTTTGAGACCAAAGATGAGTTGCAACACTTAGCCAATGGGAAACAACTAATCTGAGATGTGAGTGTGAAAATTCAGTTTGAACTTAGATTGTATGAATTGGGAGAAGAGTATCAGACAGCTCTACAAAATTGTTCCAGAATTCTCATGAACTATGGAGTCCAGACACTTCATTCTTAGAAGAGGTTCGGTCATCCAATATATATGCCTTAAGTGTATCCTTATTCTGATAGATGGAATCCATGGAATGTGCTTGAGTTCCCCACCTGGCAATTACTGAAGTGACCAAGGCATTTGTTTCTCCATAGATAGCCTTTTGTTACGGTTTAGCATCTATATAGCCTGAGGTAAATAGAGAGGTCTTAGGTTTTGTGGTATTCTTAGTAGATTGAATAATGTTAGGATTAGGTTAGGGCAAAATAGGGATGAGCTAAAAAAATAGGGTTTCAGAAGTCATGACATGTTTTTCTTTGTCAACACATTTGTGCTCTTGGGAAGTTCTGTTTTTGCTTAAAAAGGTGCTGAGGCACCTCTCCTTGTATTTTCTCTTTTCTCTCCTTAGTCTGTATCTTTTGTATTCTAGCAATACAAAGATATCTCCTCTCCAGTCTTGCTCCTGTCTCCTGCCTCTACTCCTCCTCTGCCCCTGCCTCTGATTCTATCTCTACCCCTGCCTCTACTCCTGTCTCTGCTCCTACCTCTAATCCTGTCTCTGCCCCTTCCTCTACTCTCATCTCTGCCCCTACCTCTACTTCTACCTCAACCCTCACCTGCCTCTCCAGCTCTTACCCTGTCACGCAGATACCATTTAGCTACTCCTTGTCCCTGCCATCCCCGTTACACCTTTTGCTTTTCTTGAAGAATTGATAGTTAGAGGGGTGATTGGCGGAATATATTGATTACTAGTATGACCTGAGAATGAATAATCTTACACCAAAGAATACTAAGTATATTCTTAATAAGAAGCTAGAGCCTATAGCAATCGCAGTGAACAAACAACACCTTGAATCATTGTAATCTGGAGTCTGTAGCACAGATTGTCCATAAATAGAACAATGAGGAGCAGGTATCAGTGGCGAAACTGTTAAGCTGGATCCAATCTCCACTAATAAGCACATCAAACTTCTCCATCAACCAAGTAGCAATATTCTCTGTAGAGAAGACCATAGAACCAACATTTTCAGAGTAGTAATAAAAGGTCCCATTTTCAGTATTGACTGATAGGTTAATGATTTGATCTTTTGACAAATTCTCACTTTTATCAGTGATAATCTTTAAATAGTAACAAGAGTTAAGTACTTTCTCAACATCTCTTATAACTATAACATAGACATCATCAACGAGAGTAGTACATAATCAGTTAGGACTTGGCAGCTGGTAGGTTGGTACTATCTTCTCAAAGCATGCCAAGAAGTATTGAGATTGTGTAACTTGAAAGAAGAGGTTGTTTATATAGACTCATAATGCAAAAGAGAAATCAGCCTCTGATTTTTCAGTGGTTGTAAATAGCTGAATTCTGTTCATAATTGGACTCTGGTTAATGGATGATAGGTTGGAGGTTCTGATTCCAATTTTGCCTAGGAGACTTATTTGCTCCTGGTACTTGATACAAACTAGCAAATGCTCACATTGACAGGTAGGACTTTTTGCAAAGATTTTGCCACATGCTATACAATGAACACTCAAGCTTTCTGAGACTTAGTTTATATACTGAAACCATTTAGAATAAGTTAAATAGTTACCTTTCTTGCAGCTTCTGCTTGTACAACTTCAAAGGCATCATGGAGTTGTGCATCGTTTGTACAACCCCTTGTCTATGGTCTTGTCTTTCAGTAGTTGTTTTTTTTTCCTTTTTCCGAAGATGAGGGAGTGGAAATTTGACAGTGAATAAACACTTTAAAGCCCTATGAAGGGGTGTACAGGACATGACTGTGATGACACAGCCTAAGGGTATTATACCATCCCCGAATCATGGTAATTAAGAAGAATATTTAGTACTTAGGGCCAATGATTTAGGGTAATTTATTCTAAAACATGTACGTATGGTATGTATGGTATAAAAAGAAAAGGATAATATACCGTATACTATCATAATATATGTATATTTGAAATCCCTAGTCGTGACTCTGTGAAGATTCTAGCGCCAAAAACATCACCTTTGTTTATTCACTGCTTATCCAGTACCATTCGGTGTTGTGCCCGAGCAGGCCGCGCCAACTTCCGATTGTTACAAACCCTCTCAGGCCTATCTCTCAACTTACGTACACGAGTTCCAGCACCGTTTCCCAGGTTCGGATCAGGGTCAATGAGAAAAAGTAACTGAGCCAACAAGAGGGCCAGTGAGCTGCGAAATAGCCGTACTCCAAGTATATACAGAAAGGTGATTTGGCAGGCCTTCACTAGCTCTAATCTGACCTGATACGAAAAGATACCCGTTACCAAGCGTGCCCCCATCCCATAACCTTCCGTATCCACCCAGTAGGAGCCGTATAAACCCGGTAGGAAAATCAGAAACCTCAGTATCATACGAAACCCTAATGAGTGGTTGGGAAGGGATTAAGCTTAAACGGTACGACTAATCAGTTTGTGATCAGGATCCTCCAGGTAGTAGGATTTTGAGACTATTCAGCTGTGCAGCAAAGCTCATCCTAGCAGCACACCCCTGGCTCCTTTGTGACGAGAAATCCCTAGGGCGGAGTTCTTGCCATGAAGGGTATATTTTCGCTCACAGCCCAACCGAGCTTTTCAAAAGCGTTAAAGTGTCAAGTGATATGTTTGACGGCCAATCCGGGTGGGGGATGTTTGCCTTCTTTCTTTTCTCCTCCCTCCCAAAATTTCTATAGTGGGTGTCGAGACCTGTTTATTGGCCGTGGTCGTATTCCTCCACCCCACAGAGAGAGACTATAGATCATACGCTCACGACCAGCAAGATTGCAATGCGAGTGAAGAGCTGTGTTTCACAGCCTCATCTCTCCCCTGCCTACCACCGCTTAAAGACGGGCTCAGCGATACCCTTCTAACACAGTTCAAAAACCTCCTCCAGTGTCCAGTACCAACCAGCCACATATCCAAGTACCATCGGCCCCAATACCCCACAGCCACACTACCTATATAAGCGAGTACCATCCCCCTCCCTTACCATAATCCTACCATATAGACCACCGGACAGTGAACCATTTACGCTTTAGCAAATTACCCTCCGGAAACTTTCTCGCCCTTCTTAAGATCCACCCACGCGTTGGTCAGCTTTCATTCAGCTATTCAATATCCAAACTTTTAATGGCAAGCAACAGAGCCCCGATTAGCTAACCATGTCCGGCAACTGTGATGAAGTCATGTCCGAATGTTCCATACCCACTAATACATCCTCCTCCCCTACACCTGCTGGTACCGATACATCTCCACTTGCCTGTCCGGTCTCCCGCTGCCCATCGATTTTCGAAGGAGTAACCTCCCACCTAGACTTCTGTAGGCACCTACGGTTCCCGGATCTCTCCAGGCGGGCAGGTTACCAGGAACCCGCTTGGCTCAGCTCTCATAGGAGGGAGCACGAGCGATGCCTGGCCGCACTTGGTTTGACCCTTTTTCCACAACCGTTACTCCAAGGAGTGTTAGAAGCAAACCAGGCCAACGAGGTTGGTATCGTCAAATTAGCAAAGCACAACAATGCAGAAGTGGAGTGTGAGCCAACCACCTCTGAGGCTGTGCCGGATGTTGAGAACATGGGGAGAATAGGGGGAAAGCTCGTCCCCCAGGAGGTGGCGACCTGTGAGGGGATGTGTGCTAGAGCGCAGATGAAAGTTCAAGTTATTATCCCTTATTTAATTATCTCTCAACAGGCATATCTGGGATATCTGGCTGACGGAAATTGGGAATAAATTGTAGTACTACGCTGGGGTGCTCTTGGGTACCGCGGCCGGCGTCAATCAGTGAACCTTTCTCTAAAATCCCGCCGGTATCCACATGTTCCATATCATGAATTCTGCACCAATGAGCGCCATATATCTCCTCTCATATCTCGTGATTGGTTCATTCTAGTTAGACAGCAGCCGGCCGCCATGACCTGCTCCGCTCAGGAATTTCTGCTCTATGGTAAGGTTTGGGATTAGTGTTTCACTCCATCAGCACCAAGACGTTATTAGAGTGTAAGCCCTCTTATTCCCTTATCATGGGTTCTTATCATAGTGTCTAAGTCACTTTTGTTATCCAGTGGATGTTTATTATGTCTATTTGATTTCTTATTTGACAAGTTTGAGTTATCCCGATATTATAGTAGAGAAATCATTGTGGACATGAATATATCCGAAGTTGCTCTGTAACTCTTGGGCACAGACTATAATATTTCAACTTTAAAAACGCTGAAGAAGAACGAGAAAGGGTTGGAAAACCCCTTATCTTGCTTGAGGCAAACTTGCTTCATAACGGCCAAAACTACAGGTACAGTACTGGCAACCAAACACTAGCGGACTTTAGTAATTTCAACTCTTAGCATAGGCGTTCTCGGCCGAACCAAAGGAATTCCAGCTCCCAAGACAACCAGTACACCTGCCCAACAGCTGAGTTGAGAGCACGGGAAACATGTTGGGCAAGATAGAATATCCAGGACCACGGCGGGCGCTCCCGACAGCCGCAATCTATCTAAGAGAGCGGGGAAGCACCGGGAACCAAGGAAAAATTAGGATGGTAAATATTATCCTTTTTATCGATTCTCGGGTGCGCACACACAACTCATCAGACCCACCGATACCTGTTTTCAGGCGCTTTAGGACCTGCACTCGAGTACGATACCTGTTTCCCCCCCTAATTGCCTGACGCCGTTCTGTGTCCGCGTGAGATTTACCAGACTCCCATTACCCCGTGTATGCCCAGTCATCTAGTAATTCACACACACCCAGAAACAAAGTACTGATGGGGAAACCCAAAAAACGGCCAATCCCGAAGTAAGAAATTGTGAGGTGCTTGAGCTGCGTTCACATATCACATGTTAACGGCCCGGCCACCTCCTTCCATAAAAAGGTACAGTGTGATGGATAAGTAATCAAATTCGATTCCCCAGCACACTGAGCCACACCATCCACACTTGAGTCCCTATACCTGACCTCGCCCTAAAGTAGGATGGAAGGTAAATAATCAGAACAGTACCACAGGCAGTCCTGATATCCAAGACTCTCTCCGTCTTCCAACTACCACTCATTAACCCGACCTTCGTTTTATCTAGACATCTGAGGCCAATCGAGCGGGGAGATAATATACACTGTTGAGCTTTGGCCCGGTTCTCTGGTCACCGCCAGGCCAACTCTGTACAAGGATGCAAGAAATGTTTGGGTAGTGCCAATGTTTAGGGAGAGGATCAAACAGCAGAGTGTTAGTAATCATGCCGTATTACGCGATACATACATTACAAGTACCTGCGGGGATCAAGGTGGGACAAGAGGGGCATTCTCGCTTATTTCAGGGGGCCATCTCCCATTTTTGCCGTTAGTATGGCACCTACCATATACAATGAGCGCGGACTTCCGTATGAGTAGAACTTGAATAATCTAACCGGCGCCCTATCACCCAGAACCTAATTGTCGGAATAGGATAGAGCTCCAACCCGACTGTTGAAAATGGCAGTTAAGTACCTGTAGCTGGAAACTACAGCGGTGTGCGTACCTCTCATATGATATGAGGACGCGTAAGCGGTAAACAGTTTTTACCTCTTTATTTCCTTCCTTCTTTTCCCTTCTTTCTTTCTCAAGAAGTCAACTAACTCCACTCCACACCTCCCTATTTGAAACTTTCCTCACTTCTCTTTCTCTATTGTTCATACACGCAATACAAAAGTTCCCTTACCACTATTAGAGCCAATACCATCCACTGCGTAAACCCGCCGCTCAGTCATTACTGTTGCAACTACTACCAGTTTTATCCTGTCCGTCTTCCTCAATTTCCAACACCGACCCACCAACATTTGCCAAGTGATCGCTTGTGATGCGCGACGGGAAATCTTGTTTTCAGCCTGTCTTTTCCGACTGCTCATCAGAGCCCCCGTTATTGAAAATACCGTACTCCCCAGAAAAGCGACGACTTTCAGACCTACAAAATCACTCAAAAAAACGGCTACAACTTTGCGAATGGTGGGACGATAAAATCAACACCCATCAAACACCTATCATAGACAACTACCACGATCAGATAGCAAAATGGCGCAATATCCAAACCGACAGCGGCATGGCAGAATTTTTTAATTAAGAACGGCGATTGAAACGGCAGAACGACTACCTCGATCAAACGGCGAAACGGAAACGACCATCAGAAGGCAACACGGCGTAACGGCGAATATGGTACACAGCGGGCGGAGCTGTCTAAAGGAGAACGACGAAACGGCTTAATAGTCCAGTGGCAAACCGGCGACACTAAGAAGAGGGAAAGAAACAACGCTTGGTAAGGCTGATGAAAGCTTTGACCAACAAACGACTTCCATCTACTGTACTATCACGACACTATCCCTCAACAATTTCTCAGCCGCTGGCTGAACGACTCAACTAACAAAATAGAAACTGCAATGACAGGAGTATAAGTGAGGCATAGCGAAGACTTCCACAAATCACCTGACATCACTATTCGCTTCCACATTGTGGTTCCATTCCTCTGTATACCCCCGTGCTAACAAAAGACAAGCACCACAAAGACTCTCACTGTCCGTCGCCTCTGGACAGTTATCGTTTCGTCCGTTGGACAATTCCGTTCTCCTTCCACCGGGGATATCTTTCCCTTCCAGGAACGCGTTTCTCTGAAGCACATCGCCGTAACCTCCAGGCGAACAAAACAACAACGAATATCCTTCATATACAAGCATTATCAGAGCGTAGCGAGCGGGTTCTGAACATATCGACTACGTTCTGACTATGTCGAGCAGGTTCAGTGCTTGCAGAACGGATTCCAAGAATGTCAAACGGTATCTACTATTTCCACCAGGTTTTACTGCGTAAATCCACTACCACCCACCTGTCCCTGATCCCCTAGATCAGAGACGAAACATCCCGAGAGGTAGTGTCTTCTGGACGGAGCGAAACTTTCCGAGGCTGGGCTATGATGCATAGGTCTCATTACGCGGTATTCGGTTTTTGTTCATCTTCTCCACTAAGCCTATTGTGGTTTGGGCAGTGATTTCAATTGAGATCTCCGATAGCATGATAGACCCAGAGTTTTTCCGGAGCTCGAAGGGGAGGGAAATATGCTAAAAGGCGGAAATCCCCCGGGGATAGGGGCACGTTATTTAAACCACTTTGAACTCAGCCCTCGACTAGGACAAGACAAAAGGAAAAATACACAGCTTCTTGCTATGATACCCGAGTCGATTCCAACGTCCTACCACATTTCCCTCATATTCGAGTGTTTACATTACTGCATCCCTCGTTTTATCTCTCTAAGCGGGGGGGGGCGGTTGAAGTAAAATAAAATCGTTTGGAATGTGAGGAGAGAAAAGTATAGACGGAGGAATGAAGGATAAGAACCAGCAGGAGAGTTTCTTAGGTGCACGATTGAAAGGTCAGAATTCGCATATCATTTCTAAGTAGATAACAAGGCCCTTTTAACCCAAGATGATCTACATCTTGTCCGGTGCCTGTGTGGATGAAAATTTTCATCTCCGGTAAGGAGACTAAAGTCTTGTCCCTTTGAAACAACAAGGAAACAGAAAAGAAACAAGAGAGAAATTTTCACTGCAAGGAGATAGAGAGGAAACAGTACGGAGACAACAGGGTGATAACAGTTTCAGACATCAAGTAAGGTATAACAGAAAGTTCGTGAAGATCATATAGGAAACCAATAGTAGGTATGAAATCGAAACTCAGGGACAATATTCCAACAGCGGTGAAAGCGGTTGTTAACCCATCCTGGTTCCCTCAACCTTCAAATGGGGAAACTTTGTTCCAGTTTCTATCGTACGATACGGCATAACACGAGAATACATCCGCTGTTTGGAACTGTTGATTGATATTATGCGCACTCGGAAGCTCTGATGCCGCAGGATGGTATCTTGGATTTCTCCTGATCGTTACTCATCTAATTGTAGGCGAACCAACGCCCTTATATACGTGAATACTAAAGGTTCCAGTGTTCTATCTCCTTCTCATATCGCCACAGCCTCTCTCGACTACGCCAACCGTGCTCCTTCTTCTTCTTAGTTTTTATGGCCGGAACGAAGGCAATCTTGAGTTAAGACTAGAGGGACAAGATAAAAATGCAAGAGATAGAAGACGGGCGAAGACTGACTTCTTGACAAAACAAGTAGGGAAAAGATCCGGCTTTTATCCTACAATACGTGTAAAATATGAAATGCAACTAGAAAAACTTTTCCTCCACATAATACATGATAGTAGTAGTGTGGTAACAGAAGTGCATCAGACGATGTTAGTAAAACACTGGTATGAAACAATAAGAGAAAAGTATAGGAGTGAAACAACAATGGATCAATGGCTTGAGCTATGCGTTTCAATACTTCTATCTCTTCGGTTCTCATCTCTTCTGTTCCAACCCCTCTGCTCTCATCTATTCCCTTCTTATCGCTACGCATATCCACTCATATTTCCCTTCAGACCCTACCCTCCCTCCTCCCACACTTCACTTTGCAGGCTTCCTACCCCCTTTGAGCTACTATACATCCGCGGGTTAGTAGACCCATAATATTTTCTCCCATTAATAGATAAGAGGATCGCTAACTCCCGGAAATAGGTTCCTCCCCCCTAATTCACCATGGCTATGCGATTGAATCCGACAACCAACCGGCGGTGGTTCACAATAAATAAGGCTTGGCACCATATCTACCGAAAATTAGCCAAGCCCAGGGAAAGCTTGAATGCTCTGTCGTATACCCAGGTGCAAATCAAAGATTGGAACGGTGACAACCAAAACCCGTGGTCGCATCATATAGACCAGTATCAATCTGTCCCAATCTTTAATTTGTGCCCGGCGGGCGTCGACAATTCCATTTGCCAGCAAACCCCAGACACCCAAACCAAACTCCTCCATATACACCGCTGCTCGGTTGCCGGGAATAGACCTAGGGTGCGATAATCCCCAGCGCTTGCGTAGAGGAACCCGGACGTCTTACAGAAAATAAAGCCACCCATTTCGACTCACTGGAAACGCTATCTAGCCCTTCTGTGGTAGAACCCAGCAGGCATGAGCCGGCGGAGAAGCCCACCTACGCCTAAAATCAGAAGAATAGAGCCCTGATAATTAATGATTCCGAGAATACTCAAGATGACAAACTAATTCCGTATCATTCAACACCTTATCCACTTCCCACCTCTACCAACCTCGTTTCCAACAGACAACTTCATCAGAACCCTTACGAGTAAAGCCGACAGCGGCCATTGCGATGCCCATGAGTTAGGTGGGGTGGTAGTGTAGGGAGCCAGGTTTCGCGTTTAGCATCCTCGTAGGATGGAAAGAATCTTCGCAGATCTTACACCCCCGTCATTGTGAATCATGTCCCGGCTGGTGGGGCAGCTTGCGCAACTTCCCATGCTTCCTCTCTCATTGTCGGGTGGCTTGTCACTCGTTGTAATTTAACCTTCCCAGTTAGCGAGCCTACCTATAAGTTACACTAGTAATCGCTACTATACGAGTACGTCCCAACCAACCCGCTAAACAGCCTCCAGGTTGGCACAGCGTAAACTAGCGAGAACCGGCAGAAGCCGTTGAATTGAAAAAGCGGCTGAGGTGAAACTTGCGATTGCGTCAACACCAGAACGCCGGAAGGCTTGGTCCTAGCTATAAATAGCTAGCCGATGGCGCTTCATTGCGATTTCGATACAACCCCAGGATAAAAACCTTATTTGAACGTACTCGAGTATTAGCGCCTGCCTATTTTGGCCAGTTTATGGGGTACAGGCAAGACGGAAGTAGATAAAAACTCCCGCCCCAAAAAAAAGGAAAGGATGGAGGGGAGCAGACCTTTGACCAAACCGGTGAGGATTGGATCAGTGATCCTAAGAGGCTAGTCCGGACCATGGTCCGGACCACGAGTCGCCACGCCAGCCAGTCCGGTCTTGTTTTTAAAAAGCCTGGGTTAGCTAGGTCGAAATTCTCAGCGGTCGCCAAAACCCGGCGCTGCCCAGTCAACCGCCTGGGTCCAGTCTTGGCGCCGCCAAGGTCAAAGCCACCAGATGCCCGACAATCTGAAGATATCTACGTATGAACAGCCTATCATACAAGATTTACACTTTTAATAGCTGGGGATAGGAGGATAAGGGCAACATGCTCCTGGTGCTATGGATTTCGCTTAAGGAAAATCTACCTCATCCACCGATCAACCACCAAGATAACCCACATCTTTTCAACCCTTATACTGTCCTACCTGAAGACACTCCATATTGCCATTCTTCACACAACTCCCTAACCGCCCCGGCTGAATATGTATTAACCAAGAGATCCTTTTATGAACAATTAGTCCCGTTTACTAATAAAATTTTTCTCAGTAATGAAGCACAAGTGATCACTGGAAACAATTGCCTGCCGATGACCCCGGCCGGGCGTACTCAAAGCCGAAAAGACTGGCTGCTTAGGTTCACTAGAATTCATGACGCCCGATAGTGACGATCGCGTTGACCAAATCGCCGCAAACACCCCCCCTATATTCGCCAGTGACCTCAGACACAAATATAAGGTGTCAAAGTGAAGAGTCTCTTCGTGTGAGGCCGCGAGCCCCTCGCTTGTCCCACAGCTCTGAGCACGATAGCAACTTAAACTATGATATCACAGCAAGAAGCGCAAACAAATCAGTGCTGCCGAATTGTATCTGGGGTGGGTACGACGTGCACGACGAGGGGGGCACTGCTGCTCGATACCTGATAGAAGATTTTATAGGACTATCCAGCGAGAATATTACCCTAGTTTCACCCTTCGTAAAATCTAATTATGGTTATCTACATGTAGGAGTGGCCCTATAGTACAGACCCTTAACCGACTGACATCGTTTGAGCTCGAAATAAATATCGATAACCCATGTATGTAGTATAATAAATACTAACGCCCGATCTCGGAGAAGGAGGGTATAATGATGAATTCCAATCCAACCGCCGGGTTGACTGGCTATGATGAGACACCACCCTTTTTCTCCTACTCCGCTTCCTTTCTCTAGAGCGATGCTTGTATTTTTTGCCTTGTACCATGAAAATAATGGCGGCACCCCACAATAAGCAGGACATTCGCAGAGTTTAGTGCCTTGTACAACTCTCTATTATATTAAATACCCCCCCCCCCTCACACACTAAGCCAGTGATGATTAAACCCCGTTGCCATCCATCAATAATTAGCCTTTAAAATACACTGTACTGTACCTTGCAAACAGAAAACGAAAGCTCACTGCGACGAATTTGGGTGTTACATGGAGAATAAATGGGGCATCATACATGTAGCAAGGAAAAGGAGTAATGCCAGCGCCGGCTACTGCATCGGCATAGCAACCTCAGATGATTTACGATACCACATGATATTAGGTTGGTCCCCAAATGTCCGGGATGGGAAAAAACAAGATAGAAAATTTGCCTACAGTAAAAACGCTTATAATTCACTATCTCCGCAACCTCTGCATTCTCCTAATTCTAAGCCAGAAGTCCTGAAGAGGAATTAGCGTTTTCCTGACATGGTATAAGATCAGCCCACGAGATGCGTTGGATCTCATTAACTGGTATTTGCATTTCTCCCAACCTTTCAAACTAACCCCAAAGCATCCTGACGCGAGGGCCAGCGGATATTTGAAGCCCGGTGGAGGTATGATAGTGAATTGTATGGGTGGGGGGGTCCAAGCGGGCCCTATATCCGACAGCAGAAAATACAGGGGAATTACGCACTCGGAAACTAGTCGATTGGAGGCAATAGGTGGTGGCAGTTC
Source organism: Tuber melanosporum (assembly GCF_000151645.1). NCBI lineage: Eukaryota > Fungi > Ascomycota > Pezizomycetes > Pezizales > Tuberaceae > Tuber > Tuber melanosporum. The sequence goes on from NW_003298786.1 coordinate 921,661, forward strand.
AGATGACCAACCATTTTCTCTTTTTGTAATTTATGATACCGTGGAGACCAAAATTGATAGTCTTATAAAAAAGGCGATGGGACTTGGCAATGTTTGTAGAAATTAAGGAGCTGTTTGGCGCACCGTCATTTGAGGTCATCTCAAAACATGTTTTGGTCCCAAAAAATATTTTGCAATGGTAGTGGTGTTTGGTATGTCACCATTTGAAAAAACTCGCTTGGGGATTAGTCTGCTTTAGGATTGTGAATAAGATAAATTATTGTGGTAATATTAGGAATTAATTGGAGGTTAATAACTACACCGTACTATTATCTCACAGACTTTCCTTTAACCTTGATTTAGTATCAAAAAATCCTACTTCCTTATGCTCAATTGCCAATAAAAAACCTAGATGACTGTTGCCGAATTACAGAGTGCTTTGTAGAGCATTGTTCGCAATTACGTTTTGAGGTGACAGTCATCTCAAATGACGGTCTGCCAAACTGCCCCTAAATTCAAACATACGCTATGTAGGAACCATCACGGTCCACAATATCCGCCGCCATACAACCCTGATCACTGCTATTTTTAGAAGCCTAGCCACAATCCTAGCACTTGTCCTTCTCCACCCCGCCAGCCCATCACCCAAAATCGATATCACAAGTCTCCAAGTGTCCGAATCAGGGGAAGTCACTCACCGCCCCCGGAACAACCTGTGTTCGAAACCTTAAAACGATATAGACTGAGGGGGGGATTGGTATCAAAGAATTTCTTAATTAGCTATAGCAATTTCCTAATTGACTATAGCACTCTAAGGGTGTTCCTGTATACCCAAGTAGCACCTGTATAGATTGTCCGTATCCGGAGACCAACAAACCTCTCCCAATTGGTCCACTAGCTCCTCAGCCAACCATGCTAAACCCCTTGATGCTAGCCTGATTGTAGTATCATATCCCGATATTCGAATAACCTGAATCCACTCCATCTAGGAATATTAAAGGCACAGTTCGAACTTGCGAACCCCCTAAACCCTCTTGGATTCCCGGAATCACGCTGTCCTGCTCAGCAGTCCAATATACAACCATCCACCTTCCGTCCCAGCATTTGACACCACCGAACCGAATGATGGCATTTATATATCCCAACCCGATGAGTCCATGGCTCCAACGACTCGAAATACCAATTTTTGTAAGAAAGGATATGCGATTTGTGTAGTTCTGTGGATCCGGGACTGGCATCCTGTCGGATCCAGGAAGGTGAGGCTGCGGATTGAAGTTATTGTCTGAAATGAGTGATAGATCGCGAAACACCAAACCTACCGACAAAAAGCATAAATATTCAACATTGACAGAAATCCCACCAGCCAGACACCTACCAGGTCCTCACGGACCGATGCGCAGTGTGTCTAGTACCGCTTGCCTACCCCCCAAACAAAAGACGGGTAAAAAAACCAGGAGCTAATAGTAGCAGAGCAGATATTTCGTGGCCAAGGTGGAAATTTCACGAACATACGGCTAAGCCTCTACCCGACAGACGAGGGGAACCGTTGAAAAAATCCCTTTGCTCTTTCACTGCACCTCCGCCCATTTTATTTACAAACCTAAAAACTTATTCGTGTTGCGTGATGGGTAAAGTCATGTGGTGAATTCGTTGTTACGGTCCATGGGATGAGTTAATTGATCGCTTCACGGGATTCGGACTCACAGGAACTGTTGCACCTTGTGCTCGTAGGCATGTAACTCATGCTCCGGATGTTTTGTGCGTGTGACGATGGATGGAAATACTTGATGTATCATATTTCTCGGTTCCGACTGAGGCGATATAAGGAGAAATTCGCGAATGCCAAACCTCGCTCCTAGCTCACACCCAACCCAGCCAACTACATTTCCCACAGCTCAACGAGGACGGTTGCCCGGATACATAACTCCGCTAACCATCGGAGACCCCAGTATCAAATCAGCAATGTGAAAAATCTCGGGTTCTCCTTCCTTCGCTTCCCTCTAATATGGAAGAAATTAGTGAAAGATTGGCTACTATAACACACACAATCTGTAGAGGATCAACCATTGCATACTCTCAAGTGCTATAACAAAATCGCTTTTCCAACATAACATATTACGGTACTATTTTCTCTACCCTTCAACCCGATTACTACTTAATTTCTATGATGCTCCTTTTTATAGCTCTGTTATGAACTAACATGCGTACCTTGTTTTTTGTTATTTCCCTCCAGCCATTTATGCCCTTAGGAATATACCTTTGTCTCCATCAACCAATTATTCCTTATTAGATTCCAATTGACCTTGTACAATAAGTACTGTACTGTGCGAGCCCCTATTTATCACATTGCAAATACCGCGTGACGCATAGGTGCAACCAAACGTCATACCGTTACACACCATACATATCCCGGCAAAAGCCCCGGCACTTGGCACTTGCAGACTCTGTAGAACTTTCTATTCGTCCCCTCCCCCGTAGCGGCCTTGAAAGTGCGTGCATATGTAAATGCTTAGTTGGCACGGTAAACTCTCTATCGAAAATAACATTTCGACTTTTCTTTTCCTTTTCCCCTTTCTTCCTTTCTCCCACAAAATGCAACCGGTATCGTAGCAGGGGAGTGTGTTGGTTGTTTCTCCCGTTGGTTTGCCAACGGGTAGGCTAAGGCGGTACAGTACTGTACTGTACAAGTGTGAGTACTCCGAGCCTAGTCGCCTACTTTCCTCGGCAGCTAGGGCCACCCCCCCCCCAAACTACACCCTAGCAGGAAAACGTCAGCTGAGACTACAAGAAAAAGAAAGGAAAACGAAAAATAAAAGAAATTCCGAGATCGTTCTTCCATGATCAAATTCTTCCGAGAAAAGCAAAGGATGACCCCGCTAGGAGGAAATATCGGTATCCAGATCATCTTCCCCGTCACTCTCTTCTACTCGAGAAAAGGGATGTTTGATACACCAAACTACCCAGCAACCGGAGAGCAACCTAGCGAGACATGTGATCTAGTGAATGCAGTCGCGGTGGGGAGGATAAATTTATGTAGCGAAAGACAGGTAATGCCCCCTTCAGCATGTACCGACAGAAATCCATCGCCATAATTTGACACCCCGCTTGACTCTAGCGTGTTTACGGCTTTATTCTCGCCATTTCAAATGTGTTGGACTGCAATGGGTGTCATTCCCTTTGCGGGCGCCGACTACCCGAGGCCAGGGATTTGAGTCTTATCTGCGCGTTGCATTCCACCGCCAAGACTTGCAATACAAGTCCAACTGGCCTTGTTACCTCTCCCCTGGCGTGAGAAGGTGTTAAGATGAACCATAATTTTTGGTCAGTTTTTTTTTTTGTTCGATTTCGAATATTTCCAGGCAAGCCATCACAGGTAAAGTTAGAGCCTAGCTTTGGTTTACAATTATCCGTTCGCGCATTATATCTATATTATAGAACTAAAAACATGACTTTCGGTCAATCACGGTTGAGCCGGTAAACGACCATGCGGCACTGCACCGTACCAGAACAGACCGGGTAACCCTCGATGCCCAGCGATTCTCTCCGGCGAGGTCCGCCTAGACTATCTCTTACGTATGATATATAAGTTGCCGTATCATTCCGGATTGAAACAACTAACACCGAGCCAACGAGAGGGCAAGTTATATCCCGGGTCGCTGCGGCTTTATGCGGGTACCGAGGGGCCATTTGGCCCGCCATGGATACAGACGGCGCCCGACCAATAAATCTTTGAAAAGGACCCGTCGAGGTATTAGGAATTTTAGATTGCCCTGCCACGGTGCTTATCCTTACATCCCGCGGGCTGTCGATGTTGTTATCGTGGTTCAAGTGCTTGGAAATGTATGCAGCGATCAAATACCACTGTCTTGGCAATCAGGCTACCATCGGGTGAACAGAATCAAACAATATGATACCATACCCCTCTACCTTTCCGGGACTACTACTACTAGTAGGCGGGAAAACGTTGAAATCTTTCTCTCGTTGACCGATGACACTGTCAACCCCATCGCCCTATCCGCGTACCCCCTCGCCTCGCCCGCGATGAGAAACTCCCCCCGGAAGGCCTCCGCGAAAATTAATGCACTACCGATACCCCAACCAAACCCCCTAACAAGCTATCCACGCATCAGGAGACATTTTTAAACGTGACATCCAACGATCCATTCCGGGAGACGTTCCTCTTCCTCTTTCCTTCTCTTAGTTTCTCTGATGGGAGTCGAAACCTCCATATAGGCTATAGTCACGCTCTTGCGTCCCCCCCCCCAGAGCTAGACTATGAGCTATCTAAGCGAGTGATGTCTTATGTTTCTCCAATTAACGCATCTCTCCCCCGCTCCCCACCGAAAGGCGGGCTCAGCGATATGCTTCCCGTCCCGCTCGTCTCGCTCCAATCCGAACCTCTCTCCCCCTCGCCAGCAACCCCAGTATCCAGCACACCGCACCCACTCATCCAAGTACAATCAACCGTCGCTACCCCCATGCCCCTGCCCCATATAAGAGAATGTTATCCCTTTGTCTTCCCACCGCCCCACCAAATGAGCCAGCGGAAACTCCCTCGTCTGTCTTTTCCAGCCTTTCCCAACGCTCATCTACATATTAATCAAATTCCATTTAGCCATCCAATATCACAACTAGCACTATCACCTTTAATCGCAAACAACACAGCTCCAGTTGCACAGCCATGACCGGTAACTGCCATAAAAACATGTCTGAACGTCCCACACACACTAGCAGTTCCTCCTCCCCCGCCCCAACCGATACCGGTCCATCTCCACTCACCTGTCCCGTCTCTCGCTGTCCATCGGTTTTCGCGGGAGTAACATCCCACCTAGACTTCTGCAGGCACTTAAAGTGCCCGGATCTCTGCGGCCGGGAGGGTTACGAGAAGGCCGCTTGGCTCAACCAACATAGGAGGGAGCACGAGCGATACACGGTCGCAGATGGTTTAATCTCCATTCCACAACCCTTGCTCCAAGAGGGAGGTGCTAGAATCAAACCAAGCTGACGAGGTTGATATTGTCAAATTGGCAGAGCACAACAAGGCGGAAGAAGAGGGAAAGCCGAGGGCCTCTGAACTCGACCCGAGTACTGGGAGCATGGAGAGAACCGGGGAGAGGCATGTTCCCCAGGAGGCGGTGACTTGCGAGGGGATGTGTGCTAGAGCGCAGATGAGTGTCCAAGTTATTATCCCTTATTCCATCCCCCCTGCGGGGGTATAAGTTAGTGGGATCCCTTGCTAATCGGAATTGGGAATGAACTGTAGTACTATGCTGGGATTCTGGTAGGTGCCGCCGCCGGGGTCAATCAGTAAACTCTGCTCCGAAATTCCGTCGATACCTACATGTTCCATGTCACGAATCCCACTCTACAGAGAACTTTTTATCTCTTATATATCGCGCGGTTGGCTTGTTCCGGTTAGACAGCTGCTGGCCGCCATAGCCTCACGCTGCCATCAGGAAGATTTAGCTCAATGCTGACCGACTTCCCGGAATTAGTGTTTTTTTATTTTTACCTTGCTCCAGCAGCACTAAGACTTTATTACTGCTCACACACCACTATTCTCTTGTTATGTTCTCTTATCACAGTGTTTAAATCTCTTTCGTTACCAAGCGTATGTCTATCACATTTATTTGATTTCTTACTTCACGAGTTTGAGTTAGCCCGATATTATAGTAGAGATATCATAGTGGAGACATCAATACATCCGTGGTTGCCTGTAATTCCTGGGCGCAGGTTAAGATATCGCGGCTCCAAAAATGCTGGAGGAACGAAAAAAGGTTGGAAAAACCATTACCCTTCTTGAGACAAACTTGGCGAGCCAAAAATCATTTGTGACCGAACCAATGAGCTTTAATCATTTCAACTGTAAGGAAACACCCATCTGCATAACTTTCAGCCGCTGTAACATCAACCAAAAAAGATAGATAAAATAAAACTCATACTGCACACATAGCAGTAGCCAACACTTGTTATCTAACAATATCTTAGCCCACCGTGGCGGAGAAAACCTTTTCCAATACCAGGCTTTCAGAACTTAATGACAACATTGGCAAGGCGAAATGATGGGGGATCAGGTGCGGATGACTTCCTGTTACCCTACTTTAGCGATTTCCTCTTTTACCCATCCATAGCCGCGTTATGCCATGCCAAAAGGGGCACTCACGCTGAGAAATGGAACCGGAATTGTAATACCATTTAGGCAGTTTAGCATAAGAGTGGTGCAGGCTGTACTCTGGTTTACCAGTTGGTCCTAGGGAAGGAAATACTGTATCATTAACTAAGTGGCTAAAACAAAAACACGTTAGCTGGAAGAAAATTCTTCTTATGCCATGTGAATCAGATAGCAACGATGCAGCGAGATCACACATATCACTACCGGACTTTGTTCCAAGGTAGACCAGAACACCATACCTCGCATTGAATGAGATACTGGAGTCTAACATCACCAGAATTTTGTACAAAGCAAAATTCCTCAGAATCAATTACAGCCAAAATTGAAAAGCATGAATTGGGATGTTGTTAATTGAGAAGGTAAGGGGCAACTTTTAACTTGGAGGTTGTTGGAAGTGATGAAACAGAAGGAGAGATATCATGCTGGCATTTGGCCAAAGTTCTGAGATAAGACAGCTGATAAGAGAAAAATACTGATCTGTACCAAAATTGTACAAGAGCTGTTCACAAAGTTACCAAAATACAGAATAATAAGAAGAGATTTTTCATTTATTTCATGTATTATAAGACTGGCTAAGGTATACAGATTGCGTAGGTATGAGCTGTATGGACCCAAAGCCTCTACCCTTGTCCAGGTCCTGGTAGCCAAATGAAAATCTATTAAATTAGAAAGACAAAGACTAGAAACCAGATACCTGATTCTCAGATCCTACAAGATGAACATAGAGGTGTCTTACCTAGAGTCACCAACAACCAACTAACAATGAGTATAAATGTCATAAGTGTGGCTTAGTAAGGAAAAGGTTTTTACATGACTCATGATTATGAGTCATAGGTATATTATTATTTCATGTATATGATCATTTGGGTCATATGACTTGTTTATATTATGATTTGTTATGTTTCACACATGACTCAATTAGGAGTCATGTGTTAAGAATACCATGATCCAATACCTAGGAACCATCCTATGTAGGGTAACTCTACTCGGAATCGGAATCTCTGGTCACCAACACCCGTGTCCAGCTCCCTTGCTGTAACAATCCCTCCTTGGATAGTTAGTTCTTAGTGTCGGGGAACGATACTTCTCTTCTCCTTCTTCTTCATCTTTCTTCATCTTACCATAGCGTTAGGCGTCTGCCTACATTACCAATAGTACAAGACCTCTGTCTTCTATTGGGAACGCCTATCATAAGCTTTCTCTAACTCTTCTTCATGAAGAGCTTTCCTTGGCGTAACTATAACATTGCAATAAAGATAAAGATCATAAAGGTGTTTTTATATTCGTGAAAGTAATAAGTAGGAAAAGTACTTAGAACAAAGCGTGAAGAACCTATCCTTCTCGGCCACAGCGGCCTCCTTATATAGTATTCTTCCTGCCCGTAGTCATGTGACCCAAAGTGGTCACATGTGTGAAATCAAATCATAACAAACTAGTCATGTGACCAAGGTGGTCCAATGCTCAAAACCCATGACCTCATAATGAGGTCATGTGCAAAACTCATAAACCAATCATAACACAATAAACAAGTCATATAACTCGACTAGGTCATATGTGTAAAACCCATGATCTCATAACGAGGTCATGTGCGAAACACAAATCATATGCACAAGGCCTACCCACAAGGCACACTCGCAAGGCATACTCGCCAGGCACACTCCTATGACTCATATTTGAGCCATGTGCGAAAGCATCACAAATTCTACACATACCAAATCATATGACTCGAATAAGTCATATGTGTGAAACAATAACATACCTGTGACTCATAATCATGTATCACGTGAAAACCTTTTCCTTACCAAGCCATATTCGTGACATTAGCTCCTCTCCCCCTAAGCCTGAGTCCCATCAGACTCTTTCCCCAAGCTTCAATAGTTCCTGTCCTGCTGAGCGCATAGACCTCTGCAGCCTATTGAACTTGTCGCCTGCTTCCCTCCATCTTACCCTCACCATTTCCAAGGTGAGGTTCGCTATCTCGATCTTGTGCCTCTGAACATCATTCAGCTGTCGTAGCTCAGCGATCATTTTGTCATTTGCCAAAATTGTGGCTTCGGCCTGACCAAGTTGTTCCCGGAATCCTCAGATTTGCCTGTATAGGCTCCTGACGTCTGGTTCCACTTCCGTCAATGAGTTTTGAGCTCCCCCCTCCCTAGGCCTCATCCTCGAGGCCCTGGCCCTCTGCCATACAGTGGCATCTTTTCCTTCCAACTCTTTCTTTGTTCCATCATTCTGCAGGTAGTATCCTTCAGAGATTTTCTTCATCCTGTGCATCTTGTACGTGTTGTTGAAGAACTATTTCCAGTGCTTTACTGCATGGTCTGGATGCAGACCGAACTTTTTGTATTCTCTCGGGAACCATCCTGAGCCTTCTTTGTCCCCGTAATGTGTGGGACATCCATTGTCATAGCATACCATCCATGACATGGCGTTATGCTGTGCTTGTTTTTTCCTTTCTCTGAGTTCTTCATCGGTCGGCCCCATGAATGAGTATTCAGAGCTGGTTAGTGTGGTTTGGCGGGGGCTATGACCCCAGCCCTCATGTGGTGGCAATGGCATGGGAGCCTTTCCCTCGCCTTTGTCTTGGTTGAATATGATCCTTACCTTGGCCGGGCTTGCTTAGGTATTGCCTATAGAAGGTTGAGATAGCATCTTGTGCGTGTTCGAAGTTGTGGGTGAAGTACCAAGTTTTATAGTGTTTGGGTAAGTATCCCATCCACTTGGCTCAGTATTGGAGGTGACCATGGAAGAAGCGAGAATTAACTATTTCATCGAGCTCATATTCTGGTTCTCTGTCAAGTTCGATCGAATGTGGGGAAATAATTGTTTGTGAGGAAAACTGGTTGTCATTATGTAATTCAAGGAGTAAGATGTGGAATGTGTTGAGTATTCGCATTAAGAGCGGAAGGTCGAGTTTATAAGCTCAGCTGCCTACTCTTTCCAGTATTCTGAATGTCCGATTTTCTTGTAGTCCAATTTCTTTGATGGTCACGTCATATAGATATAGGAGTTACTTGAGATTTAAGTTTCACATACCCTATCTCCCGGTTGTT
>NW_003298786.1:930977-932861 GCF_000151645.1 Tuber melanosporum
TATTATGTCCTGCCAGTCGTCCGAATCGATTAAGTACCTATTGTTGTATGTGAATTCGGCCATTGAGAGCAGTTTGTACCAATCATCTTGTTGGTAATTGACATAGGCCCTTAAATATTGTTCAAGTATCACATTTACCTGTTCCATTTGTACCTCCGTTTGCGGGTAGAATGCTGTGCTTATCCTATTTTGTATCCCCATTTCTCCAGTTACCTTCTTCCATAGTCTCCATGTGAATAGTGTTCCTCAATCAGTAATGATATTCTTCCAGAGGCTGTGAAGTCAGAAAACTTCTTGGAAGAATGTTTGTATAGAATCCCTCGTGTCGATATCTTTTCTGACTGGAATGAAATGACTCATTTTGATCAGACAATCCACCCCAACCAGGATCCTATCATAATTTTCTGATACTGGTAGGTCCATGAAGAAATCCATAGTAATTGTTTCCTATAGTTATTCAAGAACTTCATTCGATGTCAGTAATACATATGGTGTATATTTAGCCGTTTTCATCCTTTGGCATATGTCGTAGTTTTTGACATATCATTTGATATCTTTGCGCCGTCCTAGCCAATAGAATGACCTCGTGGTGAATTTCATGGTTTTAGCGGTTCCTCCGTGTCCTGCCATTTAGATATCGTGGTGTTGTCGTATGATGTCTGTTCTTATCTCTTCTTTTTCCGAAATCCATTGTTTTTCATCGTACCACATATTTTCATCCTTCCATTGGCATAAACCTAGAGCAATTTCTTTCATCTCCTTTTTTCCTTCCTTCAATACTTCTCTTATTGCCTGAATTGTTTTGTCTCTTTTATTTGCCTTCTCAATTTCCCTTTCCTCAGTTGATGTGAATTGGATAACTTCCATTACCTCCAAGTAGGTTTTTGGTAATAGTGTTCATATTTTTTGTTTGATTCTTTCGTCTTCTTTCATTTGTGGTTTGTCGCTTGCAATCCTTGTGAGAGCATCTGGCTTTCCACTCACTTTGCCTGGTCGGTATTTGATTTTGAAGTTTTATTTGCTAAGGTGTTCCATCCACCTTTTTTGGCAGTCATTCAGTTCTATCATAGTCATGAACAGGACCAGATTCTTATAGTTGCTTAGAACTCGGACTAGATGGTTGTTGTTCGAAATGTATCTCCTCCATTCCTTTAATGCTTGAACTATCGCTAATAGTTCTTTGTTTGCAACGTCATAGTTGCACTCTGCTGGGGTCATTGTCTTGGACCGGTAAGAAACTGACCTCCATTTTACGTCTTCGCATTGTTGCGATAGTATGTCTTAGCACACATATTTTGAGGTGTCCGTTCTGACCATTGCCCTTCGGTTTCGGTCGAAATGAACCAGTATGGGTGCTGATGTTAGATGTGTTCATATTGCATCATATGCTTTCTGTTCCGTTTCTCCCCATTCCCATTTGTCTTTCTTTGTTAGGTTATAGAGCAGTTTTGCAAGCCTGCTAAATCCCTCTATGAACCTTCGATAAAAGTTGCAGAATCTCATAAACCATAGAACATCTGTTTTGTTGTTTGGTTTGGCCCAATCCAATAGTGCTGCCGTTTTGACTTAGATTAACCTTGACCCCCATTCGATTGATGATAAATCCCAGGTATTTCGTTTCTTCTGTATGGAATTCGCATTTTATTGGTTTGATCTTCATTCCTGATCCTTGTATTGCGGCCATAATATTGCTGATATCCCTCTGGTGTTGTTGCATGTTTTCCGAGTAGATGAGTACGTCGTCCAAGTATATAATGCAACAAATGTCGAGGTACTTATTGAGTACCTTGTTGATCCATCACTGGAATGAAGCCAGAGCATTGGTTAGCCCAAAAGGCATAACCAAGTATTCGAACATTCCGTATCTTGAGGCGAATGTAGTTT
>NW_003298786.1:933089-934477 GCF_000151645.1 Tuber melanosporum
AGCTTTGCTTCTCCTAGTGGGTATAACTTCTTGTAAGGAATCTCTTTTGTTTTTCCCGTTTTCTCGTCTTTGTCCAGCTGAATTTCGTGATCAATTCCTAGTCTTCGAGGTGGCAGCTCTGTAGCTTCCTCTTCTTGGAATAGGTTCATGAATTGATAATATTCCTTTGGAATCAATTCTTTCCATTCCTTTTTGCTTTGGTATTTCTTGTCCTAAATTGCTAGTTCTGTGCTGATGTTGATTTTCGCTAGGACCGCTTTTTTGTCTTTGTATGTCCATTTGAGAATTCCTCTTGTATCTCCTCTTCAATAGTACCGTCCAAAGGCTTGTGCTGTGATCTCTTTGATCTCAATCCTTTTTGTTGTATCGGGCTAGTTTTGGTCCATGCTTCCAAATCTCTTGTCTCCTCTTGTGGTTTCTTCCAGTTGATCTACTTCGTGCAGATTTTTTTTGTTGATTTTTTCGATGATCAACTGTGTGATTCGATCGCCTTTTTGGACTTCATAGTACTCTTGAGCCAGGTTGGCCAGGACCACTTTGATTTCACCTGTATAGTTGGCATCGATCCCACCTGCCATGGTCATCAGTCAATCACTGACTACTAGACCACTGCCGGGTGCTATTCATCTATAAGTGCTCTCTGGTAGTCCGATGGCTATTCCTGTCGCTATCGTTGCCTGCCCATTGGCAGGTATCGTGATTCCTTCGTTGGCATACAGGTCATATCTAGCCACCCCTTTGGAACCCTTGGTAGGCACTTTTGCCTCTTCGTCCAGTTTTTGTATCCGGACTCTCTTATCTTGCCTCATCTTGGCAAACGTTGCATGCAAAGTTTCTTCTTCCGCTTCTCGTATTGGTGTTGAGTAGACCACAGGCGAACTGTTGAGACATCGTGTCGCACATAGTTTGCTTGTAAAGGTCATCTTGTTCTCATTCCAATCAATTATTAGATTATCTTTTCGCAACCATGACATCCCAAGGACTATCTCATGGTTCTTAAGATCTACTACCTGAAAGGTTGCCATTTCCCCCCCTGGCTGTCAATGTCCATAGGTACTGTCACCATATGGGTTATAGCACCCATTGCACTCGGCTTCCCATCCGCTAGGTAGACTTGTCTCGCTTTTTTCGCTTCTTTGGTATGGAGGCCGTATTTGTCGCAGATTCCCTTGTCAATGAAATCCTCAGTAGCCCCAGAGTCCAGCATTGCCTATATTCTTGTTTCTTCGTCTTTTTTATTATATATCTTCATTTTGGTCATCACGTGATCGCCATCTTCTTCTCCTCTTTGCGTGTGTAGTGCCGTGTAGTAGTTCACTAACTTGATGGGTTTTCCAGGTCCATATCTTGGGTCTCCCAGACTACTATTTACTGGGGACCCTTGTCGT